>NC_056739.1:1339091029-1339328529 GCF_019279795.1 Protopterus annectens
TTGTACACCCTGTTCCATGGTGCACATTTTTTATGACTACAGAATATATTCTTCTTGTGGATCTGCAAATTGCCGGGGTTAATTAAAGGATCCGATAATATCTATTTTCATCCGATTTAACCTTTGAGTGGTCAGATTTGACCAGATCTAATCTGTATTCCTTTTGCTATAGCTGTGGATCTGAGGCTCTTTCTCCACTCCAAATCATAATTCCCTCCTCTCCACTGAAGTACCTCAGATCTTGTTTGTTGCCTGATATTTAGAAATGTTTTCCAAGGGCTCCGAGTTTTCATGATCTCTCTCCTTCCATCCAAGATTTTCACTGGAGTCAGTGAGTCCTAGACTGCACTCCCCAATTTTTTAAGACAGGCGATACTCCAGACATCTGTTCGTGAAATCATCTTTGAAGTGTGTCTGATTTACCAGAAGCCTTACCAAGATGGATGTTGATTGGATGATGTAGAGATTCCCAAGGACAAAAGTCAAGCTAGGGGTTCTCCTGGTGCTATTCTCCTTGGTCACTCTGGGTACAAGTCCACCTACCCTACCATTGATTTTTCTGGTACCTTTCCATCCCTCGGATCCAGTCCTTGTATGTCTGACACCACCCCCCCCCCCACCCCCACTCTAGTGCACCTCACTCAGAGATGGCAGTTCGAGGAACTTCAGCTTTGTCAGCATCCCTTACTCTCTTGACTCCAGTTCTTTCAGACTGAGATGAGTCTGAGAGTCAAAGCTTCAGTACAGTGGTCTTAGCAGTGGAATAGATTCAGAAGGTTTTGGAGGCGTCTCTGCCTCTCAGGCTCTCCATAGCTCAGGCCTGAGGATAGCCTTGGAGCCAGCACAGGCTGGGATTGTTCCTTCATCTTTGGATAGGAGGGACATTCCCTCAGCTCTGATCATAAAGTCTGCTTTTGAGGCATTTGAACAGGTTTTGGCTAGGCCAAGGAGTCAGGTGCTACCTTTGAGCTTGGATCAGTCCTAACTTCTATTGGATCCTGTGACTCGCACCACTCATTCAGATAAGTGTGAACAGTTATTATTGCCTTTGGGCGTATAAAGTACTCAGCACTTGAGTTCTCAATCTGATTCATACCGGTCTCCTGAGATTCCCTTGAGATAATATCCTAGAAAACAGACCTGCAAACGAAAACACCTAGCCTCCCATCCAGAGTCTTTCACAGAAGACACAGATCTGGATGAATGTGAAGGGTTCCCCAAGATCCCCTCTAGAAGACGCCAACTTTGGTGGCATCCTAGAAATGATGAAGAAGTGAGGGGGTTGATCCAATGAAACTCCTTCACCAGATGAATCTGTGTTCCTCAAGGTCTTTGTTACTGGCTCATCTACATCTTGTTCGGTACCACTCACTGATGCCCTTATAGACCTGGTGACTCATCGGGCATGGAATGGCCCTGATGTAGTGGAACCTATCCCCCAAAAAACAGGATTTTGGTAGCCTGGAAAGACAGGAAGCACTGGAGCAAGGGTCCACCAGTAGACGCCATGGTAGTATGGCAGCCATGAAAAAGGAACTGTCAGAGGAGAGCACTTGTATTCCCCACCCCCAAACAGGGAGTTCAGGACATTGGAGAGGTTCAGGAAATAGATGTATGCTTCAACAACTGCTGATCTGTTTTGTCCACATGACATGTTTTCAGAGGAATCTGACCAAAGAAATTACCAAGTCCCTCATGGGTTACTTACCAGCAGATGTTCAGAAACAGTGGACTCCCAACTGTCTACCATACAGTTTATGTCTAATGTTCCCATGCATCTGCTTTTCAGTGAAGCTGATGGCACAGCCAGGGCAGCAGAGAGTGACATTTCCAAAAGTTGGCATGCTTGGATGGGTCTGTGCAGTTTTGTGGAAAGTTTTAAGATGGTCTTCATTAACTCCCTGTTCAGTGGTTCCACACTTTCCAGACCAAACGTTAGAGACACTTACTTGGAGTGAAAAGATGGCAAGATCCTGTCTGCCATTGGAGTCCACTTCCCCTCCCCTGAGAGGATCTTCTTTAGGAACCAAAAAAGGTGATAAGAAGACATGATTCTAAAATCACAGGGTTATCACTGAGACACTCCAGGAGACAGGGCTCCCTCAGACAGAGGGAGAGGCAACTCAAATGGACATCTCCCTAGAGGCACAAAATGAGGGCTTTTGGCATCCATTTATTAAGAAACCTTTCCATCCCTCGGATCCAGTGCTGTTGAGGAGTTACCTGACTGCTGCACTCTGGAGGCAGTGGGGGGGGGGGTCACTTATCCTTACACCTTCAAGCCTGGCAAAATATTACAGTGCTTCAGGTTCCTGGGTGTTAAGTATAATCACCCAGGGTTATTCAATTGCCTTTTCTTATCCTTCTCTGAAGAAATGAAAGATTCATGCATCCACCCAGCCAGTTGGAATCTGCAGCAACAGAAGTTCTCAAGTTTCTAGGAAAAAGTCATCCATCAGGTCCTCCAAGACCAGTTAGGATCCAGAGGCTATTCTAGATTATTTTTTAGTTCCAAAAAAGACAGGGGACCTCGGTTCAGTCCTTGTTGCCTCTTCTGAGGAAGAACGATTGTATGTGCTCTGTAGATCTCCAGGATGCCTACCACCACGTAAAGACAGGGAGGTGGATCCATGAGATTTCTTTATTTCTGGCCAGGAGCCAATCATTTCCAATTCAGAACACTGCCATTCGGTCTCAACACAGCACCTGGGTATTCACAAAAGTTATAGCAGTAGTACCAGCTCATCTCCAACTGCAAGGGATCCAGGTGTTCCCATATCTCCATGATTGGCTCCTTACCACCTAACTTCCAGAGATAATACTTTGGTTCAACGCTGATACCTGTTTAGTTTGAACAGTTACTGGGGATTACAATTAGTCAGTCCAAAAGTTAGCTTTCACCCATTGAGCACATAGAGTTTATTGGATGTCACCTCGACAATTTCCTTCATATTCCTTCTAGACACCAGGGTAATATCCCTACTCTTAGTGGCCTCACAAGACATTTGGCATTTCCTTTCTCAACAAGGTTGTTACTTCATCTGCTAGGTTTGATGACCTCTACCATTACATTAGTTTCCCCTGGCAATGTACCACATGAGAGTACTAGAGTGGACTCTCTCAGCCCCATGGTCACAAAGTCTTCAACCACTCCATACCAAGATTTTTCTTACACAGTATTACAGAGATCATATTGAATGGTAGATGAATTGTCCATCAGTAATGGAAGTAAGAACTTTTTGCCCATCGTGTCCCCAGCCCACGGTAACCACAGACACTTCCCTTCTGGGGTGGGGGACCATTTAGAGGGGAAAACAGTTCAAGGTGCTTGGTCACCCCTAGATGCCAACCTTCACGTCAGTATCTTGTAGAGGAGAGCAGTCATTCTAGTGCTGTGGGCATTCCAGGACTTCCTCCACAAGGGTGGGATTTCCATTCAGTCAGACAGCATGGCAGTAGTCTGGCATATCAGTAAACAAGGGAGAACATGCTCATCTCCACTTTGCCAGACGATCATGAGGTTGTGACAATGAATTATGTTTTCCCATTGTTTTCTGATAGTAATATACATGAAGGGGACATCAACTGTACTAGCAGACAAGTTCATCAGGTCAGTTTTCCTGCCACATGAGTAGTCCCCCTATTGGATAGTGGCAACACAGATTTTCAGCTTCTGGGGCCAACCTTGCTCCAGTCTGTTCACCTCATACCTAAACAGCAAATGCAGCAGTTACTTTGTCCTGATCCCTCCACAGGGACAGGGGCAGGTACTGAGGGATGCTGTAGTTCGCAGTTGCCCCCTTTCCCCAGATCTCCTCTATGCCTTCCCATCAATACCAGTTTTAACAAAATTCTTTCAGAAAGCCAGAAGATGCAAGAACAGAGTGATCTTCATTGCTTCATTTTGGCCCCAGCAGGTTTAGTTCCCCTTCTTTTGATCTCATTAATACATCCTCCATGGGTGTTGGATTTGAATCAGGATCTTTTGTGTTACTGGATTGCCTCTACTGAATCTTATCGTGTCACTTTTGTGAGTTCAAGTGGCTTACTCAGTTTCATACTGATTACATTAGGTATCTGTAAGAAGAAAATTAAGATTGGCAAAATACAGACTATTCTGAGTTTGATTAACTTCAAGTTAGAGACAAATTACACCTGTTAATTTGCTTTCCCTTTTGCCACAAATCAAAGTACTTAGCCCTATTAGCATATTGTTTCTGCTCAATCTATGCAAATTATGTAGTTCTTTCTATATGCAGTCTCATCTTTTTATTATGTATTCATTTTTTAGACTGTATTAGTACCGCAGGGCTCATATTGTATCACTTTTCAAGGGAGACCTGAAAAGCAGAAGCTTAACATAAAAATGTGTTTAACTAACACAGACATATTAATATTAATAACTCAGTAGCACTCATTGTTTGAGAGTATGAAAAGAATAAAGCAGTGAGGCATATGTTGTAAAAATATAATGGCAGAATCCAAACCATAACCTGACCTCATTTCATATCCCCTGTCATGTACTGTTTAGTAGGACATAGGTTTCCAGACCTTCAATATGCTCAGAATAGACTACTTTTTAAAAAGCTCTTTGCTAAAAGACTGTGTATTCATACTACTGTGTATTTATCTTACAGCTCAGTTGTACCTATGTTATGATGATAGTTGAGACAGTTTTCTGTACCTTCAGTAAGGGTCCAGTTGTCTAGCTAAGAAGCCAGTGTTCAAATGAAAATACTCAAAATAATATGTTATATAGTGGGTGACACAGGAATCAGAATTGTTTCATTGCAGTACAGTGACTCATTACCTCTAGAAGGTATAGCATTTTGCAGTGCAGTATATTCTGCTTGGACATTATTGGGTATTAATATGCTTAGAAAACGGGCTACTTAGCATTGTTGTTAAGCAGAAGTCTGTAAATTAGAAAATATTATATTAGTAGCTCTAAGAGTAAATTTTCAGCTATTTGTGTTAATATTTATTATGTAGACAGTTACATATATATTAGAGTCAGAATTGTATTATAGCTGTTAGTGTGCAGGGACAGTAACATGAGAACTGTTTTTGGTCTGCATCCTCTTATACTGACCTGGTAAGTCTATTCAATCAAAGCTTGCCTACTTCATTAAATGAGTTTGGAACTGAGAAAATGGAACAACATGTTATTAGTAAATTAAATAGATATGTCTTTTGATACTCACAGATTGGCAGTGCCGGTGATTCAGGACTCAGTGCACTGCCTACGTTCCTTCTGGGATACTAGGGTGTGGATTCTGATCCTCTGACAAGAGTTTTGTCTTGTACCTAGGATCAGTGTTGTTTATGTACTGTTAGATTAGTCTTACATGTGTTTGTGCAGTCATTCAGACGTATTGCTAAACATGGGCCTGATATTCATATACATAGTTCTCAGAAGTGTACATGTGCTCTGCGTACCATCTACCGCATGCTGACATTCAGATTCACTGAGTCGCAGTCCTTAATAGTGATGTACAGTTGTCCCTACACCTTTATGAAATCCACACAGGAGCACATTCTATAAAGTGATGCACATACTGCACTAGTGTAGTGTCCAATTCATCCACACTCCTATCCTCACCCTATCAGCTCCTGCATTGTGCCTGTGTTAAACATGACAATGGAGCTTGGGTCATTGTCATAATATGTTTCTGAGAGGACCTGTTGTGTAAACTCCCACTGGGAAGAGCTCTCCAGAATTACTTTGAGGTGGTGGGACAAGTATGGTTGTGGTAGCAGGTTTCTCTGCACCACAGGAGACTGTGTTGCCTGTAAGACTTTTTCTTTCTATGTGAAGGAGCCCCCCCCTTTATTTATGTATTTCTTTTTTGTATTAGTAAGGTTGTGTTGTTCAGCTGTGAATCCTGAAGCATTATGCCAGCAGAGAAGGAGGATTACTGTGCTCATAAATGTAGTACTGTTTGCTGGGTTACGTTTGCAGTCTCATAAGTTACCCTACTGGACCAGCCCATCCGCAGATGCTCTTACAGCATATACAGTGGAGGCAAAACAATCATGCTGGGCTTTGTACACCCTGTTCCATGGTGCATATTTTTTTATGACTACAGAATATATTCTTCTTGTGGATCTGCAAATTGCCGGGGTTAATTAAAGGATCCGATAATGTCTATTTTCATCCGATTTAACCTTTGAGTGGTCAGATTTGACCAGATCTAATCTGTATTCCTTTTGCTATAGCTGTGGATCTCTGAGGCTCTTTCTCCTCTCCTACTCATAATTCCCTCCTCTCCACTGAAGTACCTCAGATCTTGTTTGTTGCCTGATATTTAGAAATGTTTTCCAAGGGCTCCGAGTTTTCATGATCTCTCTCCTTCCATCCAAGATTTTCACTGGAGTCAGTGAGTCCTAGACTGCACTCCCCAATTTTTTAAGACAGGCGATACTCCTGACATCTGTTCGTGAAATCATCTTTGAAGTGTGTCTGATTTACCAGAAGCCTTACCAAGGTGGATGTTGATTGGATGATGTGGAGATTCCCAAGGACAAAAGTCAAGCTAGGGGTTCTCCTGGTGCTATTATCCTTGGTCACTCTGGGTACAAGTCCACCTACCCTACCATTGATTTTTCTGGTACCTTTCCATCCCTCGGATCCAGTCCCTGTATGTCTGACACCACCCTCACCCCCCCACCCCCACTCTAGTGCACCTCACTCAGAGCTGGCAGTTCGAGGAACTTCAGCTTTGTCAGCATCCCTTACTCTCTTGACTCCAGTTCTTTCGGACTGAGATGAGTCTGAGAGCCAAAGCTTCAGTACAGTGGTCTTAGCAGTGGAATAGATTCAGAAGATTTTGGAGGCGTCTCTGCCTCTTGGGCTCTCCATAGCTCAGGCCTGAGGATAGCCTTGGAGCCAGCACAGGCTGGGATTGTTCCTTCATCTTTGGATAGGAGGGACATTCCCTCAGCTCTGATCATAAAGTCTGCTTTTGAGGCATTTGAACAGGTTTTGGCTAGGCCAAGGAGTCAGGTGCTACCTTTGAGCTTGGATCAGTCCTAACTTCTATTGGATCCTGTGACTCGCACCACTCATTCAGATAAGTGTGAACAGTTATTATTGCCTTTGGGAGTATAAAGTACTCAGCACTTGAGTTCTCAATCTGATTCATACCGGTCTCCTGAGATTCCCTTGAGATAATATCCTAGAAAACAGACTTGCAAACGAAAACACCTAGCCTCCCATCCAGAGTCTTTCACAGAAGACACAGATCTGGATGAATGTGAAGGGTTCCCCAAGATCCCCTCTAGAAGACGCCACCTTTGGTGGCATCCTAGAAATGATGAAGAAGTGAGGGGGTTGATCCAATGAAACCCCTTCACCAGATGAATCTGTGTTCCTCAAGGTCTTTGTTACTGGCTCATCTACATCTTGTTCGGTACCACCCACTGATGCCCTTATAGACCTGGTGACTCATCGGGCATGGAATGGCCCTGATGTAGTGGAACCTATCCCCCAAAAAACAGGATTTTGGTAGCCTGGAAAGACAGGAAGCACTGGAGCAAGGGTCCACCAGTAGACGCCATGGTAGTATGGCAGCCATGAAAAAGGAACTGTCAGAGGAGAGCACTTGTATGCCCCCCCCCCCCCAAACAGGGAGTTCAGGACATTGGAGAGGTTCAGGAAATAGATGTATGCTTCAACAACTGCTGAACTGTCTTGTCCACATGACATGTTTTCAGAGGAATCTGACCAAAGAAATTACCAAGTCCCTCATGGGTTACTTACCAGCAGATGTTCAGAAACAGTGGACTCCCAACTGTCTACCATACAGTTTATGTCTAATGTTCCCATGCATCTGCTTTTCAGTGAAGCTGATGGCACAGCCAGGGCAGCAGACAGTGACATTTCCAAAAGTTGGCATGCTTGGATGGGTCTGTGCAGTTTTGTGGAAAGTTTTAAGATGGTCTTCATTAACTTCCTGTTCAGTGGTTCCACACTTTCCAGACCAAACGTTAGAGACACTTACTTGGAGTGAAAAGATGGCAAGACCCTGTCTGCCATTGGAGTCCACTTCCCCTCCCCTGAGAGGATCTTCTTTAGGAACCAAAAAAGGTGATAAGAAGACATGATTTTAAAATCACAGGGTTATCACTGAGACACTCCAGGAGACAGGGCTCCCTCAGACAGAGGGGGAGGCAACTCAAATGGACATCTCCCTAGAGGCACAAAATGAGGGCTTTTGGCATCCATTTATTAAGAAACCTTTCCATCCCTCGGATCCAGTGCTGTTGAGGAGTTACCTGACTGTCGCACTCTGGAGGCAGTGGGGGGAGGGGGGGGTCACTTATCCTTACACCTTCAAGCCTGGCAAAATATTACAGTGGTTCAGGTTCCTGGGTGTTAAGTATAATCACCCAGGGTTATTCAATTGCCTTTTCTTATCCTTCTCTGAAGAAATGAAAGATTCATGCATCCACCCAGCCAGTTGGAATCTGCAGCAACAGAAGTTCTCAAGTTTCTAGGAAAAAGTCATCCATCAGGTCCTCCAAGACCAGTTAGGATCCAGAGGCTATTCTAGATTATTTTTTAGTTCCAAAAAAGACAGGGGACCTCGGTTCAGTCCATGTTGCCTCTTCTGAGGAAGAATGATTGGATGTGCTCTGTAGATCTCCAGGATGCCTACCACCACTTAAAGACAGGGAGGTGGATCCATGAGATTTCCCAATTCAGAACACTGCCATTCGGTCTCAACACAGCACCTGGGTATTCACAAAAGTTATAGCAGTAGTACCAGCTCATCTCCAACTGCAAGGGATCCAGGTGTTCCCATATCTCCATGATTGGCTCCTTACCACCTAACTTCCAGAGATAATACTTTGGTTCAATGCTGATACCTGTTTAGTTTGAACAGTTACTGGGGATTACAATTAGTCAGTCCAAAAGTTAGCTTTCACCCATTGAGCACATAGAGTTTATTGGATGTCACCTCGACAATTTCCTTCATATTCCTTCCAGACACCAGGGTAATATCCCTACTCTTAGTGGCCTCACAAGACATTTGGCATTTCCTTTCTCAACAAGGTTGTTACTTCATCTGCTAGGTTTGATGACCTCTACAATTACATTAGTTTCCCCTGGCAATGTACCACATGAGAGTACTAGAGTGGACTCTCTCAGCCCCATGGTCACAAAGTCTTCAACCACTCCCTACCAAGATTTTTCTTACACAGTATTACAGAGATCATATTGAATGGTAGATGAATTGTCCATCAGTAATGGAAGGAAGAACTTTTTGCCCATCGTGTCCCCAGCCCACTGTAACCACAGACACTTCCCTTCTGGGGTGGGGGACCATTTCGAGGGGAAAACAGTTCAAGGTGCTTGGTCACCCCAAGATGCCAACCTTCACGTCAGTATCTTGTAGAGGAGAGCAGTCATTCTAGTGCCGTGGGCATTCCAGGACTTCCTCCACAAGGGTGGGATTTCCATTCAGTCAGACAGCATGGTAGTAGTCTGGCATATCAGTAAACAAGGGAGAACATGCTCATCTCCACTTTGCCAGAAGATCATGAGGTTGTGACAATGAATTATGTTTTTCCATTGTTTTCTGATAGTAATATACATGAAGGGGACATCAACTGTACTAGCAGACAAGTTCATCAGGTCAGTTTTCCTGCCACATGAGTAGTCCCCCTGTTGGATAGTGGCAACACAGATTTTCAGCTTCTGGGGCCAACCTTGCTCCAGTCTGTTCACCTCATACCTAAACAGCAAATGCAGCAGTTACTTTGTCCTGATCCCTCCACAGGGACAGGGGCAGGTACTGAGGGATGCTGTAGTTCGCAGTTGCCCCCTTTCCCCAGATCTCCTCTATGCCTTCCCATCAATACCAGTTTTAACAAAATTCTTTCAGAAAGCCAGAAGATGCAAGAACAGAGTGATCTTCATTGCTTCATTTTGGCCCCAGCAGGTTTAGTTCCCCTTCTTTTGATCTCATTAATACATCCTCCATGGGTGTTGGATTTGAATCTGGATCTTTTGTGTTACTGGATTGCCTCTACTGAATCTTAAAGCCCTGGAGCTGACAACATGGTTACTCCAATTCTAACAATAGCCAGAGATGCCAGGCTATCTTCTTTGGTTGTCCTCATTATTTCTGCCACCTAAAAACAGTTTACCAAAAGATATAAAAAAGGAAATGGCAACAATTTCTCTTTGATGAAAGAATTAGAGACCTTCTCTGCACTCCTTTCGTTGTTCTTAAATTTTTTTTCAGAACTTTTTCAGAAAGGGTCCATTTTCTCTACAATCAAAGTGCAGATAGCTGCCATATCATATTTTCTTATAGGACACAATGACACTTCCACAGCCTCTCTTAATGTTTCCAAAGCCTTCCTTAAGGGCACTTTCTTGCTCAGGCCTCCAATCAGAGACCCATTTCTTCCATGGGATATCATTATTATGCTCCAAGCCTTGACCCAAACACCCCCTGAACCGGTAGCTTCAGTAGACTTGAAGTTTCTTTCATGAAAATTTATTTTTCTTGTTGCAATTACATCTGCTCGACAAATTTCTGAATTACAAGCGCTGTCTTGCAAACCACCATATTTGTTTTTTTCATAAAGACAGAGTGGCCTTGAGAACAAATTCTTACTTTCTGCAAAGATGACATCCAAGCCAAATCTAAATCATTCAGTTGACTTGCCAGTCTTTGCCAGATTCTCAAACAAAGGAGAATATATGCTACATGTGCTAGATGTTCACAGACAACTCAGATTGTATTTACATTGAACCACTTATATCAGAAAGCAGATTATCCGTTTTAAAAACAGTGCTGGTTAAAAGCATATCAAAAGTCATATTTTATAAATGGCTGTCAGAATACATTTCTTTTGTTTATAATCAACTGGGCTTACCCTTACAGGCTAAACCAAAAGCTCTTAGAATAGAGTTCCCATTGGTGCCTTTTGTGCAGCAGCAGCAATGTGGCAAAAGTTCCACAATTCATACTTTTGTATCTCATTACAAATTGGATGTACAGTCCAGATCACATTCTTCTTCTTTTTGTTCTCCTGATTTCAGGAATGCCCTTCCTTAATGCTACCTGGTTCTTCACTTTGGGAATCTGTCCCAAAGGTTGAATCAGATGAAAATCGACACCATTATGTATGAAAGTTATGTTCTTACCATAAAAATAGATCTGTCTTGTCTCATTTTTGTCCAGCTCATCATCCCTCCCTCTTCCAATATTATTACTGACAGCTTCTGGTGACTGGAGAAACCTCATCTGAGACCCTGTCTGTAACTTTTTTTTTTGTACGTTAACCTTGACACCTAGAGGTCTTCTAATCATAGGATGGATATAATATTTAGGGATATGTCAACAAACTCACTCTGAGGTATTTCACTGAAGAGGAGGGACTTATGAGTAGGGGAGATGTCAGAGTCTCGGATCCACAGCTTTAGGAAAAGGCACCATGGTTGGATACGATAACCCAAAGACCGAACCAGATGAAACAATCTATTGTTATGGTAAGTGCATAACTTTCATTTATATAATATGTGTTGTAAGAATTAAATATGCTATCCAAGGCAGCCTTCAGCTTCAAAATAGTAAGAGAATTTCTGTTACATTTCTATTTCCATACTGTGATAAACTGACAGTCTTTGATCATTTTGCTGCATAGTGCAAGTTGATGCTGCTTTTGTGTAGTGATTGCCTTCCCTTTGTGATTCTGGACTTGTATCAGCAATGCTTTTTATAGGAATCAAGTCCTTACCAATGTACATTTTTCTTCCTTGTGAAACATTAATGAGATACATCACAGCGGCCATTAACTGTGAAAGCAATGTCATAATATTCTGAAATAAGGTATTTATAAATAAATATACATAAAGTAAATAAAAGGCTAAGCTGCATTCTATATGTAACATTTTCTATCTCTTTTACAGGGTTTTAGAGGACTGTATCGAGGTTATAAAAGTACACTATTAAGAGAAGTAAGTAAGTAATTTTGCATAATACGAGTGGTTTGTTTTATAACTGAATTATTCTGCTGAGGTGTTCTAAGTAGTGCTTTCTTTTAGTGATGTTGTCTTCTCAAGTATTCGATCTATTTACTCCTGCCTTATGTTAATAGCATTTGTTGACCTACCTGTGCCTACATTAGTAATCTTTGGTGATCTTCTTGAGTCTGTCAGGACCTCAGTCTTATAATAAAAAAAAAAAAAGAAAAATGTCTCAAGTTTTTCAAATACTGCAAGTATAATTTACTGAATTAGCAAGGGTCGGAAACTACATGAGGGGTGGACTGGCCTTCCAAGCTAGATGATCGGTTAAAAAAAATCCTTTTTTACAGTGATAACTGTATTCGTAGAATTTATGAATGAATCTTGTTTCATAGAAGTTTGCAGCTCTTGCATTATCTTAGGACAAATGACCCATAAGCTCTAATAAAATGCAGTTTGCAGAAATTACATTTCACAACAGAACAGGCAGTCATACAGTTGAAGAAGAAGAATGCCAAAACAGATTGTAAGGAATTATATAGGCATACTTGTTTGTAAATAAAAACTACTACAAAGATTTCCTTGGAATTTGTTGGATGTCCTGTTGGCACAGAGGTATACAAGAATATTTGTTATAGCTTACATGCTTAGCAGTTGTTTTGCCTTGCAAAGTTTTGCATCACATGAAGAACTGCAGCTAGACCATCCCCACTGTACCGACAGTCGTTCATATATCAGACCACCAACTACTTGTTTTCATGGATAACTCGTGTCACTTTTGTGAGTTCAAGTGGCTTACTCAGTTTCGTACTGATTACATTAGGTATCTGTAAGAAGAAAATTAAGATTGGCAAAATACAGACTATTCTGAGTTTGATTAACTTTAAGTTAGAGACAAATTACACCTGTTAATTTGCTTTCCCTTTTGCCACAAATCAAAGTACTTAGCCTTATTAGCATATTGTTTCTGCTCAATCTATGCAAATTATGTAGTTCTTTCTATATGCAGTCTCATCTTTTTATTATGTATTCATTTTTTAGACTGTATTAGTACTGCAGGGCTCATATTGTATCACTTTTCAAGGGAGACCTGAAAAGCAGAAGCTTAACATAAAAATGTGTTTAACACAGACATATTAATATTAATAACTCAGTAGCACTCATTGTTTGACGGTATGAAAAGAATAAAGCAGTGAGGCATATGTTGTAAAAATATAATGGCAGAATCCAAACCATAACCTGACCTCATTTCATACCCCCTGTCATGTACTGTTTAGTAGGACATAGGTTTCCAGACCTTCAATATGCTCAAAATAGACTACTTTTTAAAAAGCTCTTTGCTAAAAGACTGTGTATTCATACTACTGTGTAGTTATCTTACAGCTCAGTTGTACCTATGTTATGATGATAGTTGAGACAGTTTTCTGTACCTTCAGTAAGGGTCCAGTTGTCTAGCTAAGAATTAAACACTAATCCTCGCACGTACGACATGCGCGGCCAACCAAGCTTGAAGAAACACCAAAAGGCCAGCATAGGTAGATCCACTGTTTAATAGAGGTAAAGGCAAAACGGACAAATAATGTCCGAAACAAAATACAAAACTCAGACTAGTTTCGGCTCTCGCCTTCTTCAGTGAGTAGAAAGACAAACATTTTGCCAGCAGCCTGGTCGTCTTTTTGTATGGCTCCTAGCCAATAAGAATACAGACCTCATGTATAAGGCATAAATATTCAAATGAATTGACATAAACGTTTGGAATAAAAAAATGTACATTCATGGCCATATGGATGTATATATACTTATTGGAATTAAGTAGTTCTTCATATTAAAATATGTGAAAACTTGCTGATAGCAACACAGAAATACAAAAGACTGTAGGTATAAACCTACACTAATATCAGAAAATAAGGGTCACAATCTGAAAATACGGATGTATGCCAATATTTGAAAAAGATGATAGTACATGTTAATAAAGATAACATATAACAAATTGTTGATACTCACAAGCTTGTCATAGGATTTTAGATAATTCAACCAAAACCATACATAAACAAATTTTAAACATAATAATATGTAACCTGATCATAAATGGTCATTCAGTCCTGGTGGAAATAATGCACCAAGATGTGTGATCCAGTATTTTTCTTTGTGACTAAGTATGCTTTGCCATCCTAATTGGTTGTGTCTATTTCCAGTGATTTTATCTATAATAGTAAACATGAATTTGGCAGTTGGGTGTTTGATGGTATGTAAATATAGGGTATTGGACAGTTTTTGATTCCGAATGTCACTACGATGTTCCCCTATCCTGATTCTCAATGAACGTGAGGTCTTCCCCACATAAAATGAATTACATTGACAAGTTGCCAAATAGATAACCCAACTGGTGGAACAATTCCCAAAGACTCTGACATCATATACTTTGCTGGTATTGGAACTAGTAAAATGTTTCAGCTGATTAACCTGAGCACATGACATGCAATGTCCACATGGAAACGTCCCCAATAATTCATCCCCTGTAATGGTAAGTTGTTTGTATTTGGCTCCACCACTCTCCCTTTGTTTGTAGTGAGAAAACAATGATCCCAATGTCTTTCCTCTTTTAAATGAGAATGGGCATTGGTTATCTAGGATCCCCCGAAGATAGTCATTGGCTAATAGAATGTTCCAGTTGTTATTAATGGCTTTCCTGACAATTTGATGGTTCTTGCCCAAGGTAGTAATGAGTCTAATACTATCACTTTTGGACTTGTTAGTTCGCTCCTTATACTCCAGCAATGTATGTCTGTCTTGTTTGTCTGACCAAACTCAAACTCTGGCGGATTCAATATCAAAAGTAGAGTATCCTTTATCCAAAAATCTAGTTTTTAGATCAACTTTAGCATGTGTGTAATCCACATCTGAGGAATTGACCCTACGTATTCTCAAATATTGAGATTTAGGGATGTTGCGGATGGTGTGGCGTGGATGCATGCTTGAAGCATGTAACAATGAATTAAACTGGGGATATTTACGATGGATCTTAGTGTTGAGTGTATGATCCTTGTTTCGATACACTGTAACATCTAGGAAGTCTATTTGGTCCCTATGTGATGTGATGGAAAATTCAATTCCCCAAATGTTGTTAAGATATTCCAAAAATTCACCAAGGTAATTGGCATCAGCCCGCCACACCATCCAGCAATCATCTAAATATCTCCGCCATATGTCCATTTCTACTAGATATATATTGTGTAAGGGATTGTATATGAGGCATTCTTCCAGGTAGGCCATGAAAAGATCTGCATAAATTGGGGCAAAAGAAGCCCCCATGGCCGTACCCTGTAGTTGCCAATAACAATCCCCTTGAAAGTAAAATACATTCTTATTCAGGACATGTTCAGACATACATATCAGCAGTGTATTGAAGCCTGGTGGATATAATTCAGCTTTGTTAAGCCAATGTTCTAAAGCTTGAAGCCCTGCCTGATGTGGTATGCTGGTGTATAGCGATGTAACATCTAAGGTACACATCAGCCATTCCGGCTCAAGCTGTGTGTCTTCAATGATTTTCAAAAATTGGGTGGTATCCTGAATTCTTGCCCTAACATATGGCAGTAGTGGTTTGAGGTATTGTGTTAAGAATGCAGAAAGTGGTTCTGTCAGTGAACCATGGCCAGAAACAATAGGCCTACCCGGGGGATGTGTAAGGGATTTATGTATCTTAGGAAGCAAATATAGAATTTGTTTGGATGGATCTTTGACCTGGAGATGTTGAACAGTTTTTTTAGTTATGATACCCTCATCAAATGCATCTTGTGAGAATAAATCTATCTCCTGTTTAAATTTCCAAGTGGGGTCAGTGCCCATGTGCATATAGCATTGAGAGTCCGACAACTGTCGTAGACCCTCCTGGACGTAATAGTCCATATTCAGAATCACCACCGCTCCCCCCTTGTCCGCTTGAAGAATCGCTATGTTATGATTAGATCTTAATTCTGACAATGCCACCCTTTCAGCAGAGGTAATGTTGTCCGGACTTATTTGACCTTCAAAAAGTGGAAAATGTAGATCTTTAAGTACAGCCTGTTGGAAAATGGCTACATTTTTGTTCATAGGAGGCTGAAAAGTGGATTTGTGAAAAACAAAATCAGAAGATCTTTGAGTGGTGGAAGTATCCTGTTCAGCAAAAAATATCTTGAGGTTAAGTCTGCGACAATAATCAATTACATCTAGTGAAATTTGGTATTGATCAGAAAAAAAGCTAGGAACAAAGTTTAATCCTTTATTCAGTACTTGATGTTGATCATTCGTAAGAACATAATCAGATAAATTGAGGACATTATCAAATTGTATATTCCTTATTTCAGTAAAGCTTGTATCAGTCCTGTCATAGAGTCTGTGCTTGTTTCTATTTGTATGTTTCCTCCCCCCTCTGGATTGCCTACCATACCTAAAGGGTATTGAGTATTGGTTTTCTTTTTGAGGGGTGAGTTGGCTACTGTTCCACCTTCACTGTCAGTGTAAGATGACTCCTCCCCTGAGGTACTAGTGTGGAATTGGTCTCTATTTTTTAGTATTGACCTAGGTCTTTTTCTGGTTCTGCCTCTAGTCATACCAGCGACATTGTCCTGAAATCTCACAGTTCTCTGTGTTTGGAATGGGTGTCCCTTGTCATAATCAGTGACATCTCTATTAAATTTCTTGATTTTTCTTTCTTTTATAGTCTTATCATATGTGGTGAGTTCCTTGGACAACCTATCCAGCAATTCCTGATACTTAATAGTGGACTCATATTTTTTGCATTCATTACTTAGATCTTTCACTTCCGATAGACATAGGTCTATGTTCCTTTCGTAATAGGAAGCTAGAATTTTTACAAATACCATAGAACCTTCTCTGAGTGCCTCATCCCATTCATCAGTAAGCCTCTGTTCAGATCTGCCTACTAGAGGGTGAAGTTTTATTCGAAGGCCTCTGGGTGCCATGTTTTTGTGAAGATAGGCTTTAAATAGCCTCAGATGCCAAATGTTGGCCCTGAGGCTTTTAAGTCCCTTTTCCAAGTTACGAAAGGCAAGTTCACAACCATCTGTGATGTTTGAAACCAATTGGCTTGAGTTGTTGCTTGGGATATGATCTAAGCCAAAAATACCCAAGTCCTCCCTATCAGCACACAACCCATCCAAAATTTTGTCCAAATCCATTTAGATAATCGTATAGGATGTCCAAGGGACTCACCAAAAATAGTACACAAATTTGAGAGACTAGAGGCAAGGCCAGAAAAACTATATAGGTTATTGTGCCAAAACCAAAAAATGCTCAAATATACTTGGTATGATGTAGAGCCAATGCCACAAAAGACAAGTTAGAACACGGGGGGTAATCATAAAATTATAGTGGAGTCAGCCTAGTCAGAGGGTACCCTTTGTATAAAGAAGTATGGAGATATGAATCATATATAGATGGCTAATAATATTAATGGTATGGAAGGTTGATGGGCTATTCCTTCCTTCCTGGGTATTAATTGGTTTTATCTTGCCAACACCATATGGTTGGAAAATAGACTATAAATATATATGTCTATTAATAATGATAAACCCAAATCTGAAATGTATGTGAGCCAATTTTAAAAGGGAAGCTCCATAAGGAAAATGATGTGGAGAGCCTAATGTTCCCTGTATTCAAAATAGGAAACTGTTATATATGTCCTAAAATATTGATTACTTGTCCTAAAATTTCTAAATATAACCAATGAGTATATAGGAAAAACCCAACTACCAGTTTGGACATAAATGGCAAATGCTGAGAGGTTATAATGATACAGCAGTATAATGATCTACCTATGCTGGCCTTTTGGTGTTTCGTCTAGCTAAGAAGCCAGTGTTCAAATGAAAATACTCAAAATAATATGTTATATAGTGGGTGACACAGGAATCAGAATTGTTTCAGTGCAGTACAGTGACTCATTACCTCTAGAAGGTATAGCATTTTGCAGTGCAGTATATTCTGCTTGGACATTATTGGGTATTAATATGCTTAGAAAACGGGCTACTTTGCAAACACACACACACACACACACACACACACACAAACACACACGTGCTCCCCTACTTAACGAACAAGTTACATTCCTGGAGGTTTGTCGCAAGTCGAAAATGTTTATAAGTCCAACACACCCTTGACGATTAACAGAATGTGCTCAAAATTGTACCAATAACCACCAAAAAGCACCAAAACTGTACCAGTAACCACCAAAAAGCACCAAAAAAGCATAATTGTGCATGATAAAGATAAAAATACTGTACTGTAATGACAGAAGTAATCACAGTATACAACAAAGGTCATTGGTGGAGTGTTTAATTAAGTACCACTAATACTTGACGATAGTCAGCTATTTTTTGACAGTACAGTAGTGTATTTTTTACCAGCCTTAAACAGTACTTTAATGTGTAATAGCATAATACTGGCACAATACTTAGGTAAAGGATGGTGATGAGTGAGCAGATGGAACGCCATCAGGAGCTTGGAATATTCAAAGAATGTCCTTTGCCACTCTAGCTCCATCAAATCCTCATTACTCAGCTCCTTACTGTGACATTTCAACACTTCATGGATATCTTCTTCAGTTTCCAGTTGCAGTTGCCTACCCAGTTCCACCATCATGTTGGCCACTGAAGTCACCGTCTCTATAATTCCATTCGAGCTGTTTGTAAATTGTGGCAGAGCTTCTTCCAAACACCATTCATGTGGTAGTCTTAACCTCACGTCAGGAAGCATCAGTGCTTTTAATTGCCTTGCAGATGTTCTAGTTCTTCCAGAACTCTGTGTCACTCCACTGTCCCCTTCTGTCTCCTTCACAGCCTGTTTGAAAGTTCTGCGCATGTAGTAAGCCGTAAAAGTTACTATGGCACCTCTAGCCATTGGTTGAAGGACAGAGGTGGTATTGGGAGGCAGGTATACCACCTTGCTGTTGTCGTGAAAACTGTCCAGGAATTGTGGATGACCTGGGGCATTCTCTAGAATGAGCAGGATCTTGAAAAGTAGGTTTTTGTTACAGTAGTACTTTTCCATCTCAGGTGAAAAGAAATGGGAAAAAACAATCTCCAAAAAGAAGTTTTGTCATCCGTGCTTTACAGTTAGACTTCCACACAACAGGAAGTGAAGTTTTGACAACATCCTTGAGGGCCTTGGGGTTGTTGGAATGATAGATTAACATAGGTTTAATTTTGCAGTCACCAGCAGCGTTTCCACCTAACAAAAGTGTAAATCTGTCCTTTGATGCTGTAAACCTAGGCATTGACTTCTCTTCTTTCGCAGTGTATGTATGTTCAGGCATCTTCTTCCAGTACAACCCCGTCTCGTCGACATTGAAAATCTGCTCTGACCCAAGTAAATCTGACCTTGACCTAAGTTCTAAATTTAACTCATTCTTCATAGAAACTATTTCTAACCTTGCCAAGACATTTCCTAACAATAACCCAACTTCCTTTCACTCACCACTTTCCAATTCACATAGCAACCCTCCCTCTCTGTTTGAGCTCAAACCCATCTGCACTAACTTTATACAAAAACTTTTGTCCAAACTTAAGCCTTGCTCTAATGCTCCTGACAATATCCCATCCTCCTTCCTGAAATGTGCTGCTGATGGTATTGCACTTCCAATCAGCATCATTATTAACAGATCCGTAAAGGAATCATGTGTCCCTAAACTCTGGCACTCAGGCTATATTCTTCCACTTCACAAAGGAGGCAAAAACACCAGCATCTCAAACTTTCGCCCAATTGCTCTGCTCTCACCAATCTACAAAATCCTAGAAAAATGCATCCACCTTTACTCATGCCTTTTCTGACCCTAAACAACCTTCTCACTCCCACCCAACATGGCTTCCGCTCACGCCATAGCACTATAACCGCTCTACTCTCTTTCCTTGAGACTGTCAATCAAGGCCTATATTCAGGACATTTAGTTTCTACCATTTTACTTGATCTGTCTGAAGCTTTCGATACTGTGTCCCACAAGCACCTTCTCTGTCATCTCTCTAACCTCCATCTTTCACCCAACACTTTATCCTGGTTCTCCAGTTATCTGTCCGATAGATCACAGGCAGTCAAATGGAAGAACTCCATCTCTTCCTTCCTACCCACCCCAACTGAAGTACCACAGGGATCTATTCTTGGCCCCATGCTTTGTAATATCTTCATCAATAACTTTCACTCTGCTATTCCTGATACCAAAATCATTCAATACGCAAGACGATTCAACCTTAGTCTGCTCTGCCTCAAACCTCTCTGAAGTGCTAAACAAAACCCAAATTGCATTCTCAACAACCGAAAACTGGATGTGCCAAAACCACCTTTCTCTAAATGCAAATAAATCAAAGATTCTACTATTGCCCTACAAAGTCCCTCTCTTATGACAAAAACAACTTCAAAGTCTATAGCCTTACTAATTCACCTATAGAAGTAGTTCCCTCCACTAAACTACTTGGTATTACCATTGATGAACACCTCAAATGTGATATCCGTATTCAACAAAATATCAAGAAAACCCGCCAAAAGCTAGGCATGCTGTACAGGAACAATCATCGCTTTTTCTCCAACTCTAATAGGCATACTCTGGCCACAACGTATCTTCTTCCTTCTTTATTATACAGAACCCCTCTCCTAGCCAATCTGTCATCCACTATCACCTCCAAACTAGAAAACTGCTATAACAAAATCTCTAAATTTGCCACTAACTCCAAAAATTATACCCATCGTTGCCTTACCCTACAATCCCTGAATTGGCTCGAACTCCCTAACTCACCAATGCTCATAGACTCCTATTTCACCCAACAAAATGTCCTGCCCTAACTAATCCCCTTCCCCCCTACATACCCAACAGAACTATAAGATCTGGACATCAGAATATAATTGCTATCAACAAACCTAAACATCCTGCTGGCCAACTTCTCTTCTCTTACTCATTTGGCAAAAAATGGAATTCCCTTCCATCTATTCTAAGAGCTATACCAAACTATGAAAACTTTAAAAGCCTGCTTTTCAAACACCTGTCCTCTAAGCGGAAATGTACCTGCCTTCACCCTATCTAATCCATGCTAAACCTTCTGCTCCCAGTGTGTTCTTCTCTGTTTCCTGGGCTCTCTATGCTCTCAACAACTCCAGTCTGACTCAACTCAACCTTGTAAATATTGTAAAAAGCATCCATGTTTAAATGTGCGTAAGCAGAGTGTATTCACTATTTCTTTATTCTGTCTTCTCTTTCTACTCATGTTCATACATACACTGTTGTCAAACTCCATACATTAGAGTGCTCCTTAAATGAAATTGTATAACCCTCAATTTCATTCTCTATGAACTCTGTTAAATAGCATGACACCAAATGTCTTGATTTGTAACATTTGAAGTAGTTAACTTCATTTGATCATTAACCTGTGGGTTCCGGAGCCGATACGGATTCGAGCCGGCAGCTTACCAAAGATCTGAGCTCCAAGCTCCTTCCCCTTACCCATACCAAACTGCAACCTCCTTCCAATCCTCAGATCTTGTTTGCCGCAGCTTCACCAACACGGGATTCTTGAGCTCCAGGCAGGTATAGTTAGTTTGTTCATCAGACTTTAGATCTATGTGGATTGTGTGAGTGTTAAACTAGTTGATCCCTTTTCCCTCTTTAACCTCAGGTTTTACATTAAAAAAAAAAGTAGTAGAGAAGGAAAGTTTTATAACTTTCACCCAGTGTAGGCCTCCCCTTACCGCCCTTGGCGTGCGTGTGCTTAGCTAGTTAGCTTAGTTAGTTAGATATGTCAGAGACTCAAAAGCTGACGCTCTCTAAGTGCACAGAGTGTGGCCATAAGCTGTCGCCAGCCGATGGTCACACTCTGTGCGCGGTTTGTCTAGGGGTTCCTCATCTCACATCGGGCTGCAAGATATGTGCAGCATTCAACCCCCGGGCCCTGCGGCATCACAGAACTAAGCTGATTCTGGCGGATCTTTTGCTAGCAGAATCAACCACCTCTTCTGCAGCGTCTTCATCAGCCATGGCTGTGGCTGTTCAGGCTTCCGGCCCTCCTCCCCTGTCCGGGACTCCCACTCCCACTTCAAAACAGGGCAAGAGGGAGGCCAGGAAGGAGAAACAGAAAAGGAGAGAGAGAGAGAGAGAGAATAAAAAGAGAGAGATAGGGACAGTGAGAGGGGTTGCAAGAGGCAAGCGGACTCGGATCCATTAGCACCCCCACTAAAGTGATCTCTACTCCAGAGAATGTTGCTAGGCCATCTTCCCCTCGGCGCCATTCCCCACGATTCTCCCCAGAGCCGGAGGAGGAGGCTCGGCCCGCTTCGAGGTCGTCCTCGCATCGGCCCTCCCGGCCGGTTTCGGTGGCATCCTCAAGATCCACAAGGAGCCTCTCTGAAGCTGACATGGACCGGATGCTGAGAAGATTCCTGCAAATTCAATTGCAGATGGTAGTGTTGCTGATTCCCCCCCACCCTCCCAGCCGGAGCAGGGAATTTGGCTCCATTTGCCCTGATAGCTCCTTCTCCGATCCACCCTCAGGTTTCGGAGTCCATGGATCCAAGGAGACCCGGAGTCAGGGGGTTGGCACCAATGATTCCTCCAACCTCGACGCGGCCATGCCCTCGAGTCTGTTGGATCCCCTGTCAGATCGGAGCTCTTGGAGCCGAGATATGGGCATTGGATCCAAGGTGATGAGTGTGTTGGCCCCATTGTGGCTGTGGCATTCCATCCCTCTAGGTCCGGCTGTTCCGGCCTCTGCTCCAATCCTCTCGTTGGATCCAAGGGGCATGGCTACTCGCCCCACCAGTTTCAGGGAAGCCAGCTCCCCTTTGGCTTTCAACATTGTGGAGAGGGTTCTCTCTGGAGGATCGAGACCCCTCACTCTTTCCTCGGAGTCTGTCCCTGCTCTCTTGCAACTGAGTTTGTCTTCCATCATCCAGTCCTCCCAGGGACAGCCTGTGTCTGCTATGCCCCAGACGGTTCCCCTTGAGGAATATGAGAGTGTTTGTGAGCCCTCCCCGGAGAGCCCCCCCAAGGAGGCCCCTCACAAATGCCAGTGCAAGAGGAGGCACATAGACTCCCCCGAGTCCCTCACTGAGAATACCGACTTGGAGGAAGGGGAAGGTTCCCCCCAATCACGTCCCTCAAAGACATCTCCTTTGGAGACATAATGGGAATTCTTTGCCGGGGGGGGCTGGTCCGCCCAAAAACCTTACTCGGACGAGTCAGTATTTCTGGAGGTGTTCCCAGGCCCATCTACCTCTTGGGTGCCCCCCCCCCCCGGCTGACCCTCTGGTGGACCTCATTACCACCAGAGTTTGGAAGGAACCGGACACTGTAGAGCCAATACCCAAATGGCCAGGCAAAGTATTGAGCCCTCCTGCTGACAAGCCCACTTGGAGTAAGGGCTCCCCAGTTGATGCCATGGTGGTGGCGGCTGCCACTAAAAAGAAACTGGCCCAGGAATGTTCTTTGGTCCATCCTCTGGACAAGGAGTCTAGGGCAATGGACCGTCTTGGAAAACGGACGTTTGCTTCAGCTACCTTTGCTATAAGGGCGCTGAATAACATGGCCCACATAATTAGACTTTAGTGTGACCTTGTGAAAGAGTACACGGAGACTCCCCCGGAGTCCATTTCGGCCGAGGATAAATGGACATTATCGGCTCATATGGCCACTCTCAAGTTTGTTTCAAATACGTCCATGCATCTACTCTCTCATGCCACCGAGAGAGCTGCTAGGGCGGCCGGGTCCAGTATTGCCATGAGGCGTCATACCTGGCTCTGGCTTTGCAATTTTTCAGAACCTTTCAAGGCATCCTTTGCGAATGACCCTTTTGACAGTTTGACCCTGTTCGGGAAGACCGTCCAAGATATGCTAGTCCAAAGCGAGAAGGATGGGAAAATGCTGTTGGCCGTCGGGATCCGCTTCTCCAACCCCCAAAGGTCCTTCTCCAGGAAACAGCGAAGCCAGAAGAAGTTGTAGTTCCGGAAGTCTCAGCAATCCCGGAACGCTCTGGACTCCTTCTCCCTTAGAGGCAGAGGGGGACAAGGTGGATGCTAGCCCAGAGGCAGAGGGGGACCAAAGAATTTTGGGTCACGGGAACCCTTTTCTGACCAACCCACGCAGCAGCCCTGACGGGGTTGCCCGAATGCTCCTCTCTGGAGGCAGTCGGGGGAGTGTTTTTCGAGGCACCTAGCCCAGTGGGAGTCCATCACATCAGATCGCTGGGTGCTTTGAGTAATATCCAGAGGCTATTCTATTCCCTTCATAAACAGTCCCCTATCCACAAGGTGCCTCCCGGACATCCCACCCACTCAAAGGGAGGTGGCAGCTTTGGAAATAAAAAAGCTGCTAGACAAAAGAGCAATCCAGTTAGTGCCCCCAGACCAATCTGGATCAGGCATCTATTCCAGGTTCTTTTTGGTGCCAAAAAAGACTGGGGACTTAAGGCTGATCCTTGACCTGTCCATTGCCAAGGAGAAGTTACGGATGGTCACTTTACAATCCATCCTGCCGTTCTCGCAGAAGGAAGACTAGATCTGCTCGATAGACCTCAAGGATGCGTGCTACCATATCCAGATGGACAAGCGATGGATCCTCTGCTTTCTGCTAGGAGCTGGTCTCTACCAGTTCAGGGTCCTACCCTTTGGTCTCACCACAGCCCCCAAGGTGTTTACCAAGGTCATGGCTGTTGTAGAGACCCACCTGAGGCTTCAGGTCTTCCCATACCTGGACGACTGGCTTCTCACTGCCCCCACCAGTCATCAACTTGTGCTAGCCAGAAACTTCTTTCTTCAGTTGTCGAGTCAGCTGGGTATCACAATGAACCTCAAAAAGTCTTCTCTTCAACCTGTTCAACTTCTAGACTTCATAGGGGCAAGAATAGATTCGCTTCAGGCCAGGATATTTTTGGCCCTTCATGTCTTGGCACTTCTTCAGACTCCTGCACCCCCAGCGGAGTTGGTCTTTAGAGCCATAGGGTCCATGGCAGCAGCTATAAATCTGGTTTCTTGTGCATGTCTGCATATGAGAGTGTTACAGTGGAAGTTACAATTCAGTGGTCTCTACTATATCAGTCTCTAGACTTTCTGATTCCTCTATGCAAAGTGTGCAAAGCTTCTTTCATGTGGTGGCTTCAATCCCAGGATCTGCAAGAAGGGCACCCCTTTGTTACGCCTCCGCTCCAAGCCACAGTAACCACGGACGCCTCCCGCTTAGGGTGGGGGGGGGCATTGCTTGGGCAGGACTGTCCAAGGCACGTGGATCCCAAGCGAGACCGTTCTGCATATCAGTGTTCTAGAGATGAGAGCAGCCCTTTTAGCATTGCAGGCCCTTCGTACCTGTCTTCCTCTAGGAACTATTGTGATCAAGTCAGACAAATATGTCAGTGGTCTGGTACATAGACAAACAGGGGGGAACCAGGTCTTATCCACTTTGTCGAGAGGCCATGAGAGTGTGAGAATGGACGATCTCCACCAACCATTTTCTGATAGCAACGCACATCCTGGGTTGGTCCAACATTTTGGCAGATAAATTGAGCAGGACTATCCTTTTGCCTTACAAGTAGTCTCTGAACCCTTATGTAGCAGAACAGACCTTCCTCAGGTGGGGTCAGCCTTACTGCGATCTCTTTGCATCACCATCCAATGTGAAGTGCAGTGAGTTTTTCACTCTGATTCCCCCGACGGGGGGAAGTCCCCAAAGACTCTCTTGTCCATGCTTGGCCACCTGGTTTCCTTTCCTTTGCTAAACACTTTTTAGAGAAACCAGTTTCGAAGGTGATTCGCTTAGTGGATTTCGCTTTGTATTTTACAAGCATATAAAGGAACTTGGATTATCAGAACCAGAAGGGGTTCATGCTCATTCTACCCGTTCCATGGCTACTTCTGCTGCATTCTGGTCCAGAGTTTCCCCGGATGACATTTGTTCAGCAGCTACCTGGGCTTCCTCTCACACTTTTATTACTCATTATTAGCTGGATATGGTGTCTAGAGGAAGGGCTTCCTTTGGCTCTGCTGTGCTCCAGAATATCCTTCCTTAAGGGCCTCCCACGATTTCAGGTAGCTGGGGACTCTGTCCCACAGGTTGATGATCAAATGAAGTTAACTACTTCAGATAAAGAAGTTATGTACTCACCATAATGTTCCATCTGAGTCGTTAGACTTCATTTGTCAGCAACCTTCCCTCCCTCCTGCCCCCTGACCTTGGTGGTTTATTTCTCTGTTTGGGCTCAATGTCCTGAGTCTGACGAGCCTGGTGTATGTGTTCCGGTCAGGTTTTTGGTATCTTAGGTTGTTGTGTGTCACGCAGTGGGTGGCAAACTTGATCTGAGGATTGGAAGGAAGTTGCGGTGTAGTATGGGTAAGGGGGAGGAGCTTGGAGCTCGGATCTTTAGCTTGGTAAGCTGCCGGCTCGGATCCGTATCGGATACGGAACCCACAGGTTGCTGACAAATGAAGTCTACCTACTCAGATGGAACGTTATGGTGAGTACATAACTTCTTTTTTTTTTTTTTGTGTAATGTATCTTTTATACTTATGTACCACTTGTATATTAACTGTATTATGCAACTTGCAACTTTTCTCCCCGGGCCACTACTGAAAATGGGTCATTTCGGTCCAGTGGACCTCCCCAGTAATCAAACTGTAAATAAATAATAATAAACAAATAACCTCCGTCATCAATAATCGCCAACAATACCTTGGAAAACTCCTTTGCCACTACCATGTTTGCACTGGCAGCTTCTTCACTCACCTTTATGTTGTGCAGGTTTGAGCGAGTCTTAAATCTATGGAACCAATCAGCCATGGCTAGCTGTAAATGTTTCTTCACCAATACTCCCACTGTCACCATGCTTATTGTTTAAATCTTCAGAGAGACTCGTGGCCTTCTGCTGAATTAAGTTAAGACTTACAGGTATGCGGTGCTGATACTGGTCTTCCATTCACACACTCAGTAGTTTTTCCATTTCTTCCATCACCACACTTCGTCTGTTACTAATTATCATGGAAAGTATTGGCACAGAACCTTTTACATGTTGCATAATGCGTTCGTTTTTTACAATTGTTGAAACAGTTGAACGACTTACCCCAATTGAACGTGCTATGTTTGCAGTTTTTTCATCCGAGTCACTTCACTTTATGATGTCCACCTTAGTTTCCATGGTAATACTATGGCGCTTATGCATTCAGCACCACTACTGTTGGCTTCTCTCTCATGCTTTGGAGGCATGTTAGGGTACTACTGTATTAAGGTTGAAAAAATAAACACTGCGCAGAGACATGTTTGGGGTACAGTACTGTTGTTCAAGGTAGTTAGTCATGTCACAGAGAGACAAATACAGTACACTGTGGTTGTTTACAGGCTAAAGACTGACTGCTAATGCCACCTCTTGCACAGCGGTGGAATTTAGGACAACTTTGTTCGTAAAGCTGAAAGTTCATAAGTTTGAAAGGGTAAGTAGGGGAGCATCTGTATGTGTGTGTGTGCGCATACATGCATACATATACACTACAAACACACACCCACATATGTATATGTTTGTATATAATATACGTGTGTGTGTGTGTGTGTGTGTGTGTGTGTGTGTGTGTGTGTGTGTGTGTGTGTGTATGTATAAATATGTGTGTGTTTGTGTGTGTGTGTGTATATTCCTTACTGTTAGTGCAAAGTCAGTGAATAGCGGGTCTAAGGAAGTTTCTCCTTTTCCCCAATTTGTGCGTGCATGCATGTGTATACACACACACACACATATATGCAATTGGACAGGTGTGGGAGAACACACTCCCCTCATGAGAAGTGCAAGGGAGATTGACTCTTGTAAAACTACGTGTTTATATGTTTATTGTTTGTGTGTTTGTTAATGGAAGCGTGGATTGGTAAAGGACCATTTTGAGGCACATGTCTAGCTATGAGGCTAATGTATAACAATTACATACACTGAGTTTCTAATTTCATGTTTAGTAAAAAAAAAAAATAATAATAATCATAGTGCATACTATCAACAGTTTGAGAGTGGATGCAGTCAGTAGTACGTATGCCTAAATGCATTTACTTGTGAACAGCAGAAATAACATTGCTGGAAATAAATGCTGCTTTTGTCAGTTTTAATTATAAATATGATGTAAAGCAAGAGCATAATAAAGTAAATAACAGTACAATATGGGTGTCTGACTACATGCAATGCAAAGGGAAGCCTACACAACAGTACATATGAATATTGCGTTTCAAATGCTCATGAGTGATATCTTTATCCTAAAAAGAGAGAATGTGGGGAAGGCTAATCCACATCTGTAAAATGTTCACATTTATATTCTTGAACTAGATAATACTTTATTTTATTTTTGAAGAGTAAGACATTGTCTGCTTATGTTAGTTCATGGGGGAGAGTGTTCCATGTTGCTGGAGTGTGGTTTTAAAAATATATTTCCCAAGTAGCTGTAGAGTGAATTGCAGCATATTGAGAATGTTATTATTAGGAAGGGAGGAGGTTGTAGTACTGAAAGGTAAGGAGATGGCAAGAGGGGGACAGCAATATTCTTTCATAAGAAATGTTGAGTGTTAAGCAGGTATTTCTGTGGCAGCAACATTTAGCCATTTCCTTTTTTATGGTATTGCAGTAGTATTTATTTGGATTAGCTAGAGAAATGAATTAAGAATCTTATTCTCAGTTGTATGCAACAAGTTCATGTTTTGGCCAGACAGTGATGCAATGACTGGTAGAACATATTCAGTTCAGGGGAAGTATGTTAATGGCAGTGGCTTTTCTTACTACTGGAGTGTGAAGGTGGGTTGTTTAATGTGCTGCTTTGAATTATTGTGAGACTGTGTCATAGATGTCTTTATTGTGGTTATGAAAGGTAAGACAGTCATCAATCAGTACATTGAAATATGTATGCTGTTTAGAGTATTGAGATGCTGTGATACTAGCTAATCTGTTGGGTTTACCAAACATCTTGTGGCCTTGGTAGTGTCTATAAATCAAATTATTAGACCACATCCAAGGCCATATTTTAGGACAGTCACACGTTAGTACTATGTCATCTGCATGTATAGTGACATTTAGTTTGGAGAACTCCCAAGGTAAACTGTTTATGTACAATGAGAAAAGTATAGGTCCAAGAACAGAACCTTGTGGGACTCCACACGTGGGTGCACCTGCTTCAGGTGTGTAATTAGGGCCTTAAATTACAAAAGCTCTGTTGTGTAATAATTTGTGAATCAGTCTGTCATTTCAGTGAAGAAACCGTTAGTCTGATACTTTTATTGTGATCCACAGTGTCATAGGCTTTCTTTAGATCAAGAAAAATTGCTTCAGTGAGCAGTCCTATCTCCATATTGCAATAAATATGTGAAGCAAACATAACATCGTCAGCTTGTATACTGTAATTTTGCGAAAAGGCATGCTGTCTGTCAGAAAGGAGAGTGTACTTTTTGAATGCAGTTGAGAAGCTGATTGTCGAGAAGTCTTTCCAAAACCTTTGCAAGCAGGCAAAGGTGAACAGTAGGTCTGCAGTCTCTAGGCGGTGAGGGAGCAGGGATGTTTAAAAGAAGTAAAATTGGACTAGTGTGGTTAAAACTTCAGAAAACTACTTTAGTACTAAGGGATGATTTAAAGATGTGTGCTGGTAGTTAATATAGCAATAACCCACGCCTGGGTGTGGGTAATGCTGGATTTACCCACGGTTGGCGTGGTTCGCCCTCGGGACCAAACAAAGCCAACCATGGGTAAATACACCATTACCCACACCCAGAAGTGGGTTATTGCTATTATACCATGACATTATTTAAGAAAATAAACTATTACTTTTCTTAAATAATGGCATAGTATAATGCCTGTTTACTGCCCTTCCGCAGATGTCTGGCATCCGCGGCAGTTCTGATGTATTGCGCCGCGCAGTACATCAGAGCTGTGAGCAAAAGCACCGGAGAAAGCAAGATCTCCCTTGCCTTTTTACTGTTGCTATGTTAAATGAGTTTAACATAGCGAGACAGTTTTAAAATAAGCAACGGAGATGTCCGTTGCTTATTTTAAAACTGTCTCGCTATGTTAAACCCATTTAACATAGCGAACAATAAAAAGCAACGGAGATCTTGCTTTCATCGTTGCTTTTTTTTTAAAACCTGTCTCTCTATATTAAATGGGTTTAGCATAGCGAGACAGCTTTAAAATAAGCAACGGAGAGCTCCGTTGCTTATTTTAAAGCTGTCTCGCTATGTTAAACCCATTTAACATAGCGAGACAGTAGAGTTATACTAATGGAAAAAAGTCCGGGCTACTGGACCTTTTTCCATTAGTATAACTCGATTTACAATGTGCACGCTGGCCAATCAGCGTGCACGTTTTGGGGGGGGTCATGGTATAATAGCTTTTAGAGGCACCTTAATTTATAGGTTCATATGTTGGTACTAGGCTATCAGCCCTAGGGCCTATACAAGCCTAGCCATAACAATTCCCTGGCTATTTATTCCCACACTATTTACTTCCTTAAACCCCTGTCTAGTAGGGTGACTGACGTTATCCCCAAGGTGAATTTCCTTTCTCCCATCCAATCCTCAAGGTTCCTTTTGAAGAGGGCCAAAGAGGCACTCTGCTTGACATGTATGGGCAGTCTATTCCAGAGTCTGGGGAGTCTCTGGGTCAGGAACCTATCCCTCCAGCATGTTTTGTTTATTGTGATGACAAGGTTTAGATCCCTGGAGTGTGTGACTCTGAGGGATTGGGATTTCTTTAATTGTAGCATGTCCAACAGCTCTGGGTTTGACATGGCCTTGTATGTTAAGCAGAGATTGCCTCTGAGTAGACAATATGTGACAGAGTATAGCTGGAGTTTTTTAATGCGGTCAGCGTAGGGCATCTGCTTTAGGCCTGTGATTCTTTTAGTGAGGTATTTCTGCTGCCTTTCCAGTTGTTGCAGATGTCTTGAGAGGTACATACCAAATGGGGCTTTGTATTCTATAATGGGTCTAATGAGGGATGAGTACAGTGGGACAATGACTTCCTTTTATTCTGGATGAAAAGCCCTTAGTGATGAGGTGTGCCACATAGAAGGATTTCCTGACTGTTGTGACGATGTGGTTATTGAAGGTGAGACCACTGTCCACCTGTGTCCCTAAGTCTCTTATCACACTTTCAGTGTTTAGTGTACTGCCACCTATGTAGTAATTCATGGGTACATGTTTTTTCCCAAAGAGGATAACTATACATTTCTTGACATTGAGCTTGAGCCCATGGCTCTAGCACCAAGCATCATTTTCTGTAAGGCCCTTTCGTAGATTATTCACATCATTTGGGGATTCAATAATGGCTCCCAGTTTGCAGTCATCTGCAAACATTGTTAGCCAGAGTCCCTTAGTGTTGGCCTGTACTTCAGAGAAGTAGATGCCAAACAAGAGCAGTCCCAGGACTGAACCCTGAGGTACTCCACTTGTCTTAGACTGGATTTGGAGTTGGCTACTTTTACAGTGTGGGTTCTGTCAGTAAGCCAGTTGGCAACCCATCGAGTGATGCAGGGATTAATCTCCAGCTTCGTAAGTTTATCTATGATTCCAGAGTGGGGGATGGTTTCAAAGGACTTGGGGAGGTCCAGATAGGCTGTGTGGACCACCTTACCCTCGTCCACAGCTCTGGAGACTGATTCAAAGACGTCAAGTCAGATTCAGGAGACAAGATCGGCCCTTCATGAACCCAAACTGGGTGGGATCCAGTGTTTGAAGGTTGCCAATGTCTTTGTTTATAAGTTCCATCATAATACATTCCATGGCCTTGCAGATCAGGCTCGTCAGACTGATGGGGCGGTAGTTCCTGAGATCCAAGGTGGATCCCCCCTTGTGGAGTAGGATAACTGTAGCTGTGCACCACTCAGTGGGTATGACGCCTGAGGGTGAGGCTATGATTAAACATGACACTTAGGTGAGGTGCCAGTTCATTTTGTAGTTCATGTAGTACACAGCCTGGGATGTCATCTGGTTGCATGGATGCTGTATTCTTAGCTTTGGAGAGTGCGTTTTTTTTACCTGTGTGGCTGTTATTACCAGAATTTGGCAATCTTCCATTATTGAGATGGGCCGTTTAGGGGGTGAGAGGGGGATGAAGTTGGCACTGAATCGATTTGCCATTATATTGGCAATATCCTTGGGATCAGTATATTTAATGCCATTCTGTTGTAGCTCAGAGCAAATCTGAGCATTGCCATTTAGATTCTTGACATAATTATAGAATGCCTTGTGGTTGTCTTTGGAATCTTTAGCAATTTTATTTTCATAACTAGCTTTGGAGGATTTTATGAGAGATCTCAGCTTCTTACTGAGGCTAGTAAGGGTTTTTTTTTGCATCCTGGGATTTTCCTCTTTTCTGCAACAGTTTCTTCCTTTTGTTGTAAAGTTTGTTTATGGCAGGGGACTACCAAATTGGGTTCCTTTTTTTGGAGGAGAGCATCTTGGCTCTATTTGGGATGGCACGATTCATGCATGAGTGGATGTGCTCGTACAGTGCCTTAGTGTAGAATTCCGCAGTTGAACTTTCAGTTCCCGTCTGCACGGGTGTCATGAAGTTTGTCACTTCTGACTTGAGTATCATGAAGTTGGCTTTAGAGAAGTTTTTTATGGAGGTTTCTTTACTGGGGGGGTGGGGTGGGATGTGGATGTTAAGGGTGATTAGCTTATGGTCAGACCTGACCAACGAGGGGGTGACCATAGGTGTGGGGCATCGATTTCCCATGTTGGTAATGACCCGTTCTAGTATATTGGAACCCCTGGTGGGACTATGGATTAGTTGATCCAGGCCATTGGAATTTATGAATTCCAAGAACCATTGGGCAAAGGTGTTGGAACACGAGTAGTTTTCCCAATTAATGACAGGGTAGTTCAAATCACCCAGTGTTAGGGTGTTTGGTTGTACCTTAATATTTTCCAGTATGTTTAGAAAGGTGTAGTGAGAATCTTGGGGCATGGTGGGGGATCTGTAGCAAGCTATAATTTGGATTGCTGTCTTACCTAGTGTTAGTTGCACCTGGAGAATTTCAGACGCATTGTGTTGGGCAACTAGCCTGGTGGTGTGAATGTCCTTGGTGAATATGGACACTCCTCCACCTTTAGTGTTTCAGTCCTGGTTTGTTGGCCGAAAAGTGTAGTAAGAGTTGTAGCCTGGTATTGCAGGGATGCTCTCTGGAGCCTTGAACCAGGTCTCAGTCATTGCACAGATATTGATGTTCTCCATTTTTAGGAGTGCTTCGAGAGAGTGCATTTTGAGGTTTAGACTTCTAGCATTGAGTAGCATTACCTTCAGATTTTGCATGCTTGTACCTGTTACGGTGGTGTTTTTTTCTTTTGAACTTTGCCTAAAAAAGGCAATATAGGAGTGGCAAGAGCCTTAGCCAGTAACCTGAATCCCAGGGTGACAGGTGTAGACCATCTCTGGCAAAGCGTCGTGGTCTGTCGATCATGTCATCCCAGGCAAACAGATACTGGATCCCCTTTGAATGACACCAGAAGCTTAGCCAATTGTTGAAGTCAGTCATTTTGTCCTTATATTGTGGTATCATTCTGGGCGAAGGCAGGATCCTACTCAGGGCTAGGGTCATACCTGCCTGTGTCACATGATCTGAGAGCTCTTCCATGTAGTTCAAGGAGGTAAGTCTCAAGTCATTCACTCCAACATGGACAGTGACAGAGTCATATTTGTACTTGTTGTGGAGTGACTTGAGTGCATGTGTTATGTGGCAGATCCTGGCACCCGACAGGCAGCTGACTGTAATTTTCTCCTTCTTCAGCCTGGGACATCGATGTGCCAGACTATAGAGCCACCTATGAGTAAAGTGTTAGGTACGTTGTCTTTCCTTAGGGTCTGTTACTGGGTGGCACACTGGATGTTCATCGTGTTTCACTGTTGCAGTCATTACAGTTGGGTTATCCTGCTGGCAGGCTACCCGCAATCGGCCTGAATTCCAAAGTCCTGGTCCGGCGTCGGTTGCTGTCACCTCTTCCCTGACGTCAGTGCGCCAGGGGTATAAAAGATGCAGCCGACGCCATTTTCCTCAATCTTTCTTGCGGCGTGGTGCCTGAAGCAAAAGCAGTTCGCAAGTGCCGGTGGGCCGACTCCTGAGATTTTCGAAATCGAATTTCAGATCCGAAGTCTTCATTAAAGCTAAGTACCCCGTTAGGGAAACTTTTTTCTTGCTCCAGTCCGATGTCAGAAAAAGTTAACAATTATATTTCTTGTGGGAAGCAAATACCTCATAAGGATTTTCACTCTTACTGTATTCCTTGCCTAGGTCCTGACCATGATGTTGCTTGTTGTCGGTTTTGTGCTAGATTTAACCAACGCACTATAAAGCGTCGGTATGATTTTGCATTTCATTACTTTGGCCGTAGATTCAATTATACAATGCCATCGGAACAACTGGCCGGACTTTCTAAAAAACGCAAGGACAAAGACAAGGACAGGCATCCGAAGTCCAAAACCGACGATGAGGCTTCCGCAAAGCTAGTTGTCGGTTCGCCGGTTCTCAGTGAGGTGCTTTCGCAGCCCCTGACGCCCGCTACCTCAGAGCCACAGGCCACTTCCAACTCCCACATGGAGCCGACTGGGCCTCTGGAAACTCAAGGTATTGGATCCTCGAAAACAATTCCCTCAGATGGGTCCGGAGCCGCTGTGCAGGCATCGGCTTATGAGGGTGTTTTCAGACCAACTCGGTTATATGTAAAGCCATCTTCAGCTTGCTATTCCCCCTGTTCTGGACATTGTAGATGATGTTTTTTCAGAGTCCGGCCTGTCTCCAGACTCTGTGCCCCCTGCACCGGTTAAGCCAGACAGATACTACAGGGTCCCAGATTCCCATAAATTTCTATATAAAAACCCTGCTGCAGACCCAGAAACCATATCTCAGGGTCCTAAGGGAGTCAAAGCTTCCACTGCTAAAAATCCTGTCCCCTCTGATAGAGATTCAAGGGCACTGGACAGATGGGGGAAAAATTTTACACTTCTACTACTTTGGCTGTAAGGGCCTTAAATTTTCAATTTCATATGCTTACATATCAGCAATACCTAATGTCACTATTAAAACAGAAAATGTTGACTAACTCTGAATGTCCAGAGAATAAGGAAATGCAGGATTTATTGCATGCAGCTGAACAAGTGGGAAAACATACTTTGCAATGTGGTTTTGATTCTTTGGAGGCCTCTTGTAGGGCTGCTGTAACAGGTTCTGTGATTAGGAGACATGCTTGGTTAAAGGAACAGAATCTGCCTGATCATGTTAACTCATTACAGCCACAAGGCGTTTCTTTTCATGCCTGCAGTTACACCCAGTGCTCCCTACTGCGTCAAAGCCAAATATTGTCTGTTCATATTTATATTAATAATTCAAACCATATGGAATACATAAGATCTCGGAGCAGAATCTTGAAGCAACACATGATAGCAACACAATTTTATTGATATATGACCCTGTGTCAATAAAATTATTAAAAAAGTAAGGTGATAACTTTTTTTTTTAAAAGCCACGCCCGCTATGAGTTAAAGGTACACACTCAAAAGAGCTCTACTGGAGGGAATGAGTTAAAGCAAAACTATTAGATGCTCCATTACAGCATGATACTTTGTTTGGTGTTAAGGCCGAAGAGGTGTTGAAGAAAATGGAGGATAAAGCGAAATCTATACAGACATTTAAAGATTTCTTACAGGTACAGCCACCCAGATTTAGCAGGAACTGGCCTTCAAAAAATTGGTCCTTTCTGGTGTCAGACAGGCCACAAAGAGGCAGGTACAGACGCCCTAGAAGCAGATCCCAGCCCCAAGGCTCATACAGGCCTAAACAATGGAGTGCTTCTATCTCCAAAAGCGGAGAAGACAAATCTCAACCTTGTAGGAAACAGTCCCAATGACTTTCCTCTACCAGTACCAAGCACTTACCTTTTGGAAGCTCCCTTAGGGGGAAAACTAACACTTTTTTCACAAAACTGGCACATGATCACCCAGGACAAATGGATCTTGAATATAGTATCTCAGGGCTACAGGTTCCACTTTCACACCCTGCCAAAGGCAAGAGGCATGCCAGACTTGCCACACAATCAATGGGCAGAGGAACAAAAGCAAGTTTCATCCCTCATGGACATGGGGGCCATTCAGCGAGTACCACTACAGGAGCAGGGACAAGGATTTTACTCACAACCTTTCTTGGTACCCAGAAAGGACAAAGCCTGGAGACCAATACTGGACCTGTCTATTCTAAACACTTTTCTGGACGTTCCAAAATTCAAAATGTTGACTCTGCAGCAGCTTCTGCCCATGCTAGGCAAGAAGGCTTGGCTTGTAACTTTGGACCTAAAAGAGGCATACCTGCATGTCCCAATCAGACAATCTTGCAGAAGATGCCTCAGATTCATAGCTGGCTCAATGCACTACCAATTCTCTGCACTGCCGTTTGGCTTATCTACTGCACCCAGGGTCTTCACAAAATGCCTGGCACCAGTAATTGCTTTTTGCAGATAAAGAGGAATTCAAATATATCCCTACTTGGACGACTGCCTTATTCAAGCAGAGAACAAGGACATTTTACTAAAACATCTGGCGTTTGTAAAAAGATTGTTAATGTGCCTAGGGTACACAGTAAACGAAAAGAAATCAAAACTAGTACCCTCTCAAGAGATAATATTCCTGGGTGCAAGCTTAAATACAACTGCCCAGGTGGCTTATCTCATGCCAGACAAACAAAGCCAACTGACTTCTTACTTCGAAATGTTGGCAACAAAAACCCAGTTATCTGCAAGAAAAATTCTGCAGGCTTTGGGCTTCATGGCATCCTGCATTCTGTTAATTCCATATGCAAGACTGCATATGAGGAAACTACAATGGTATCTAAAAAGTGGTTGGACTCAGCATTGCCACAGCCTGGAACAATTAATTACACTCATTCCCTGCCTGCAACAGGAGTTTCGATGGTGGGCACAGGCCTGTCACCACAACAAGGGACAGCCTTTCACTTTACCCACTGCCAGGCAGACAATAACAGATGCATCAGATTATGCCTGGGGGGCCCACATGGCAGAAAAATGTATCCAGGGCACTTGGCCCACAAGCCAAATGCATCTACATATCAATCTAAAAGAGATGCTGGCTGTGCACAATGCACTGACAGCTTTCAAGGATCTACTTCAACCAGGACAACTACTGATAAAGACGGACAATACTACAGTCATGTGGTACATAAACAAGCAGGGAGGTGCGCATTCCTACCCCTTCTGCAGACAAGCCATGATTTTGTGGAACACAACACTGACTTATTAGGTACACCTACAAGCACAATTCCTGCCAGGAAAAACAAAAACTCTGGCAGACGAACTAAGCAGAAACCTCATGGATCCTCACGAGTGGCAACTAGATCCACAAATCTTCAGCATAATAACAAGGAAATGGGATGCCCAGACATAGATCTATTTGCCTCCCCTCACAACTGCCAACTACAGAGATTCTGCACAAGGACTTATCACAAGCTAGCATGGAAAGTGGATGCTCTATCATTCAGCTTTTAAAACCTTACAGTATATGCCTTTCCTCCACTACCTCTCCTCCCCAAGGTACTCCTAAAGGTCAGACAAGAGAAGCCAAAAATGATCCTGATTGCCCCAGACTGGCCACACCAGCACTGGTACCCAATCCTAAAGAGCTTGTCTCAAGGCCCAGCCTGGACATTGCCTCAAATTCTTCATTTACTGACACAACAGAGCAATCAGATACTGCACAGCAAGCTCAAAACTCTAAATCTGGCTGCATGGCGGATAACGTAACCATTCAGAACACACCTCTCTCCAAAGCAGTTATGGATGTTATTCTGGTGGCCAGGAGGCCCAGCACCAGAAAATCATATGCAGAAAAGTGGAAGAGATTCTGTGCTTGGAACCAGGCACAAGGAATTGACATGCATGTACCAAATATTCCTCAGATTTTACAATACCTAACTGAGATGTTGGACAAAGGTCTATCCTTTTCATCGATTAAAATTCATGCCTCTGCCATTTCAGCTCATTACAATATGGACCCACCTATTTTTTCACATCCACTACTAAGGCAGTACCTCAGAGGGGCCAAAAACATAAGACCCCCAAGAAGAGCACCAGTACCTGCATTGACCTCAATTTTGTCTTGGAAAAGCTCACACTGCCTCCATTTGAGCCAGTCAATTCAGCTGAGATAAAATTCTTATCATGGAAAACAGCTCTGCTCTTAGCAATAACTTCAGCAAGAAGAGTCTCAGAGTTACAGGCACTAATGGCGGTTGAACCTTTTATAATTTTCCATCTGGACAGGGTTTCTCTGAGGACAAACCCAACATTTATGCTTAAGGTAGTGTCCAGTGTGGCTCTTAATCAAACAATTCATTTGCCTACCTTTTATCCAAACCCACGGAATAAAGGGGAGAGACTTCTACATTCTTTGGACATACACAGACAGCTACGCTTCTACTTGGACAAAACTAAAGCTTTCAGAAAATCTGAGCAACTCTTAGTGGCATATGCCACAGGATCTCAAGGAAAAGCTATCTCAAAGCAGACTATTTCCAAATGGATAGCCCACTGCATTCAATTTTGCTATTCTCAACATGGCAAATCAGTGCCTAAGGGCATCAGGCCACACTCAACCAGTGCAGCAGCTACTTCAGCAGCCTTCCTCAGGGGAGTACCAACTAAGGACATTTTGGAGGCTGCAACTTGGACTTCAGTGCACACTTTTACAAAGCACTACCACTTACCTCTTTACTCTAAATCCAGAGCAGGCTTCACCACTGCAGTTCTGCAGGGCCTCATAGCCACTCCTAATTCTATTTAGGCCCAGCCACCCAATCTCAGCTTTGGGATTTAACCCAAGTGTAATGACTGCAACAGTGAAACACGATGAACATAGTACAGTTGTGTACCTACCATAAATGTAGATGTTCAACTGTATTCACTGTTGCAGTCCAGGTTACCCACCCACCATCCCCCTTTCTTTGCTGGGACTTATCTGTACTTCTCCATACTATACAATCTATATGGTGTATTTGCTTGTAGTTGAAGGTTATGTTTTATTTTACTGCATGCTTTTTTATTAGCGTAATTTTTTAGCCTACCCTTCTGGGGGCACCTGACACCTGGGGCAAGAAAAACTGAAGAAAATGGTGTTGGCTGCATCTTTTATACCCCTGGTGCACTGATGTCAGGGAAGAGGTAACAGCAACCGACGCCAGACCAGGACTTTGGAATTCAGGCCGACAGTTGAGTGCTTGTATCAGGTTAACGCTTCCTATTGCTTTCCAGCAGGTATTTGAGCAAGTGCTAGTCACAGGAATGCTTACAGGTAAAATGAAAAAAAAAATAGTTTATCCTAAACACTGCAGTGTGCACTAGAGAAGTTAGATGTGACAGCAGGTAACTTAAGTTTTACCTGTCTAAAATGTTAAGTTTTAGTGGAGAGTCACAATTTTTAAAACAGCAAGATAAATTGAAAGGGGTGGTCATATTTGTATTCTGATACTATAGAATACAGTTGGATGGCCTATGAATTTAAATAGTTGAAGGGGAATGATTTCACAAAACGATAATTTTGTGCTTACTCACACAAGCCAGTAAAAGCAGAGAGGAAATGAGATATATGGTCAAATTAACATAAGGGGCAGACAACTAGAAAAACAGTGGTGTTTAAGAACACAACAGTAACCGAGTGGGAGGGTGGGGAAAAATTCTGCCTGATTCACAAGAGACAGAGCTGTGGTCTCTTTTGAAGTTTTAATATGCAGTTAAAAGCAGAATACAAGTAAAACACAAGGTAAAGAAAACAAATCACAATATTCACAATATAAAAAGGCAATAAAGTAATACAAAAATACAACAAATAAAAAAGCAAACTAACCTCTCAGGCCACTCAGATTTTTCAAACTTCCTTTTCCAAGTTTGCTAAAATTTTTGCTGCAAACTCAGGTTCATTTTACAAAAAGCTAGATAAAGAGTATCAGCAGACTCTTACCAAGCAGACATACAAGAAAATGTGACAAGAAGATTCATAGAAAAAGGAAAGGAATCTTCCAGAAAACATTCCAATAATATGGAATCACTGTTGCAGCATTCCTTCATCAACCTTCCACTTCCTTAAACCTCCCATAGCCTAGTTCTTCACTTTCCTTTTTGGCATCAAATTATTTCAGATAAGTTGATTCTAAAAGTTTTTCAGTAAAGTTACAGATGGTGATGGGAAAATCACTTTCCTTTTCAGGGGCTTCCCTTTCATCTTCCAAATCAGACTTTCCTGTTTTCTTGCCAGTCATCAACCAAATGCTTCTGTGGGGTTATATAACCAGTTCCCCTAATTCAATTGGGGAAGAGGTTTTTATTCAAAAAATTTTCTGGTGCCATAGAACAGACCCTCTTGGAGACCAATTCTCGATCTGTCCTTTCTCAACCTGTTTGTGAAAGTTCCAAAATTCAGAATGTTGTCCCTACAAACTTTGTTACCTCTCATTCCTCTTCTAAGTTTGTTGGTATCTTAAGATTTGAAAGATGTTTCTCATCACATTCGTATTGCCACTAATTTCAGAAGTTTTTCAGGATTTTCAATGCCTGGGTTACACTGTCAGTTCTCCCGTCCAGCAGTAGATAACACTAAGTGTCTAGCTACTGTGGTAGGCCATTGCAGACTGAGAGATATTCACATTTTTCTTTATTTAGATGACTTACTCTACTTAGTAGAGTCCTTCTCAAAGTGTCAGGAGTCCCTTACTTAGATAAGCAACCTCGTCATCAGTCTAGGAATGTTCATCTTATTGATCAGTGCTGCAAGTAGCCTTAGCTGTATGTGTTATATCTGCCAGCAGTAAAACTGGCTGAGGTCATTGGGCAGTTTCAAAGCTTCTGACATGGAGCAGTTGATGAGGTCCTTTTAGCAAATCCAGATGCAATTAAGTCTTATCCCTTTTGGGTCTGGAACCTGTTCCTGGAATCTTTGCGCCATCAGCCTGGTTTCCTCCCTCTGCATTTTAGATCCAAGATCTGTAGGTCTGGCTGTATTCCCACCCCTGGTGCCAGATCCAAAAGCATGGCTATCTTCAGTTCCAGTTCCTGTCTTGGTCTCAGAGTCGACCAAACCTCAGTGCTATGGCATCAAAAATGGTGTTTTCAGGTCAGGGCTAATGATCCTAGCTTTGGGATAGTCTCTCCTGCTTAGAGCTTCGGCGTTCGACAGCTTGGCTGTGGTCTCGATGTCAGAGCAAGGTGTGCTGCCCTGGACTTGCATGTGTCTCTGATATCTTTGGATACTGGGACCATTGGCTCCAAGTGGCCAGCATATGCTTCCACCTTCAATGTCATGGAGATGATGTTCTCCTCTAAGAAGATGGGTTGAGCATCCACAGCTGGTGTTCCATCCCCTTTCTCATCTGGGTCTGTGACCAGTCATCATTCTGCTGAGGGACAGCCTGTGCTGGTTAGTCTCTAATCTGCTTCCCTGGTGGGACTTCCTGCCATTTCCCCTCTCTCCTCCAGCTTTTTTGGAGCAGGAGGTCATAGGTAAGAGGTGATGCAAGAGAAAGCACCTTGGCTCGCCCTGAAGAGTCTCTCACTGGGGAGACTGAATTTGAAGAGGAGGAGGATTCCCCTAAGTCTCTGTGCGATGATGTCTCCTTTGGCAACCCCTTGGAGCTTCTTCTCCAATGTGGGGGCTGGACCACTGAATCCCCCTGTCTAGTGGAGCCAGTATATTTGGTGGCCTTCTGTGTAGGCCCATCCACACCTTGAGTGGTTCCTCTTCTAGATGTGTTTATAGACTTAGCATCTCTGAGGGCATGGAAGGAACCGCATATAGTGGAGCCTATTTTTAAGAAATCTGACAAAGTTCTTGCTCTTCTTAAGGATCGACCACATTGAAGTAAGGGTCTGGCCATAGATGCGATCATGGTGTTGGACACCACCAAAAAGGAAATCTCTGAGAAGTATTTCTCGATCCATCTCCCAATCAGAGAATGTCAGGATTTGAAAAGTGTTGGGAAACGATCTAATTATGCCGCAGCAATATTTGCCATTAGGGCACTCAACTATTTATCCCACTTCACTAGACTCCAACGTGATCTGGTGTCTGGAATGTCGAAGAATATTAAGACGGCGCAGTCTCCAGTGATTCAGAAGACTATGGAGACTCAGTTGTTTACCTTACTATCAACTGCCAACTTTTCCAAGAGGCTCCTTTCAAATGCAGTTGATGGAGTATCCCAAGTAGCAGACTCTAGCATTGCCACGTATCACCACGTGTGGCTTTGACTGTGCAATTTTGCGGACTGCTTCAAGGAAACCTTTATTAATGCTCTCTTTGATGTCTGTTCCTTTCTTGGCCCCAAAATTAAGGATGCTCTTACTAGGAGTGAGCAAGTAGGGAAGACACTATCCATATGTAGGAGTATGTTTCAGTCCCCCTCAGTAAACCTTTTTAAGAAATCAAAAGGGGTGAGCAGATGTCTCTTTTTTAGAAAGTCACAGTAGTCTTCCCAGCATACTCCTTTAGAGGATTTCTTTGAAGGCTGAGGGGGGAACCATAATGGGATGCTACCCATGGTGCAAGGCAGTCTGCAGAATCAGGGCTTCTGTGGAGCCTTCTCTGGCAGTCCCTTTCAGCAGCCCTGAAGGGATCCGGAGACAACCGGCGGTCACTTGGCTCTATACCCAAAAGCTTGGGAGGCCATCACCTCAGATGCGTGAGTGTTGAGAGTTATGTCCAGAGGTTTAAAAGTTCCAAGGTTCCATTACAGATGTGTTCCAGATGATGATCTTCATGTTTCACTGTTGCAGAAATCACTTGTGGGTTATCCTTGCTAGGTAGCCCTTGGTCGGCCCGAATGCCAGAGTAAAGGATTTCCCTCCTGTGTTGGCTGTTTGGTGTCTGAAGCTGATGTCAGGTCGTCAGGGCTATAAAATGAGTCAGCCGATGCCATTACATCAGTCTTTCTTGCCATGGAGCCTGAAGCAGAAGCAGTTTGTGAGTGCATCAATTGCCTGTTGCCAGAGTGAGGGAGTTACCTTCTAAAGCTAAGTACCCCATTGGGGAACCTTTTCTTGTATTAAACCGATGTCAGAGAAAATAAATTATTGTCTTCATTGTGGAAATCATATCCCACACTGAGACTTTCATACCCTGTGCATCACTTGCCTAGGCCCAGACCATGACGTCCCCAGATGTTGGTTCTGTACTTTGTTTAATGATAGGACTATCAGGATAAGGGCTGAAACTGTAGCTAAACACCTCAGTGAGAGTATTTCTCAAAGCAAAATTGCATCTGTTGGTCAGGCTGCTGTTGAATTTCCAAAACAGAAGATAAGGAAAAGGATAGGTCTCAGAGAGTTAGGCCCTCGGACAGTTCTGATCCAAAATCAGCTAGCTTTCCACCCATTAAAGTAGCTGAAATCAGTGAGGCACCTTCACAGCCCCTGACGCCAGCCGAGGAACCATTGCAGACCTCTACTGAGACCCGTTTGGAGTCTGGTGCAACACCGGGTCCATCTTCTCCTGCTTTTATGCTGGCCTTCAGTCCTGCGGTTAGGTCCGGAGCCACTTTGCAAGCACTGGCTTCAGTGGAGATGGTACCAATGACTGATGCCAGGCAGAGACTGACAACCACGCTGCCAGTTAAGCTAACCTTGCATAAGGCCATTGAATCCACAAGGCCTAAGACCAGACCTACCCCTAAAAAGACCCCATCCCAGGGTCCCAGCCACCTACTTCCTCCCACCCAGCCTGCCACACAGTCACAGCATCTGCTCAGAATGGCAGAGGATTTAATCACTCTGACAAAAGCAAGCCAGCTTACCCAAGCCACTCCAGCCAAAAGGAAGAGGGACACTTCCCCTGTGGCTCTTTCTGATCAGGAGTCAGAAGGGTCTGAACTAGAAGAGTTGGGACACTGAAGAGCAGTCCTTTGCAGCATTTGAGGATTCTGATGCTGAGGACCCCATCCCTTCTGCCTCCCCGATTCGGGATCTCTCTTTTGGGGAAACTTTAAATTCCCTCAGGGAACATTTTCACTGGGAGGCACAAGATTACCCTCAGTCAAAGAAGAGGTTGAGAGAGTTCCTTGACCTGCCACAGCACAAACCTCTGGCCATTCCCCCAATCCTGGATGTGGTGCAGGATGTCTTCTTGGACTCTCTGCCCCCAGGAAGCCAGACAGATATTAGAGGGTGCAAAACACCCACAAGTATCTCTTCAAAAACCCTACAGCATACCCAGAGGTCATTACTCAGGGTTCCAAGGGGGCAAGGAGTAGTTCCTCAAAAAAACATCCTAACTGATAGAGAGCAGAGCCTTGGACAGATTAGGAAAGAAGATCTGCACTTCAGCTACCTTAGCCTTTAGAGCTCTGAATTGCCAATTTCATATGCTCAAATTCCAACAAAATGTGCTGGAATTATTAAAATAAAAAATGTCCACCCTACCAGACAGCAGTACAGCTAGGGAATTACTTTCTAGCTCCCAGGTAGCTAAGCATTCCCTGCATTGTGGGTTTGATGCCTTGGAAGCTTCTAGCAGGGCTGCAGTATCTGGCTCAGTGATCAGAATGTATGCCTAGTTAAGCACACCACCTTTGCCTGACCATGTAAAGTCTAAGTTATTAGATGGCCGTCTGGACAAGAACCAGCTGTTTGGACCTAAAGCTGATGAGGTTATTAAGAAAATGGAAGACAAGGCCAAGTCTAAGCAGACTTTGAAAGATTTTCTGTAGGTACAGCCTGCCAGATTCAATAGGAACTTAACCACGAAGCATTGGTCCTTTCCTACCCAAACAAAACCTGTGCAAAGGAAGGGGTACAAGGGTAGGCCTTCTAGGCAGCAGTTACAAAGCCAACAGAGATCCAGACAATGGACCACTGCCATGCCTAGGCAAGGGAATTCTAAGCCCACTCCCTTCTCCAAGGACTCAATGGATCTCACATTGCATCCATTTCTGCTTTTCCTTTCATGGAAAGAGCCCTCCCAAATCCATCAGATCACATTCCACTAGGGCAGCCTCTACTTCCACTGCCTTCTTGAGAGGGGTTCCAACCAAGGATATTTTGGAAGCTGCTCCCTGAACATCTATCCACACATTCACCAAACACTACTAGCTGGCTACCTTCTCCAAAACCAGGGCAGGCTTTGCATCAGCATCCCCTTGAAATGGTGCAACCATGGAGTTTTGCTCCTTCCCTCCACCCTATTTCTTAGCTTTGGAAATCTTCTCACAGTTTATTTATTTGACATTTGTTAACCAGGTTAGTCCAACTGAGCTAGAAGCCCATTTTCAGTGGAGACCCGAGGAGATAAGCTCCGATGTATTTACACAAAATTCACTATAAGAGAGACTATATACAAAGTAAGTAGTCTGCAATAGTACGCCAATGAATATTTACATGAGCAACGATTTTAACAGTTGAAAATTTGTGACAAAATTGATTATGACAGCAGCATAAATATCTCAAGTTTAACCGCTGAAAGTGAGTGACAAAACTGATTATGGCAACAGCATACATATCTCAGTAATGATGATAAAAATATGATACAGTGCAAAGAATTTAGATGCAAACCTGCACCGATTACACTGTTTTGGAAGAAATATCTGCAGTGGATACTGAGAAGTGAGATAATCTGAGTAGAGAAGGAATATGAAAAAGAGAAAGATGGGTTGGGAAGTTGATAGTAGACATAGAGAAATGAGATGAAAACGATTTGGAGATGTTGAAAAGGATGGAAATTGGTTAGGTAGGCTCCTGGCATGGATAGATCTTGGAGCTTAAGAGGAACAGTTTAAGTTGCTTTTTGAACAGAGAAGTATTTGAGGTGTTTCTAATGGAGTAAGGAAGTTTGTTTCAAGCTGAAGACGCGTTTTGGTTATAGAGAAGTTTATATTTTTATTTGGTACATGTATGTCTAGAAGCTGTTGGTCAGAGCTTCTGAATGATCTGGAGGGGGGTGTAGAAGGAGACTATAGAGTGGAGAGGGAGGGCAGGCAGTAGGCTTGTAAAGGATGGAGTGGGATGATATGACGTTGAGTTATAAGAAGTAGGTGAGGGAGTTCAGGCCATTGCAGTTGTGTTAGTGCAATGCAATGTTGGGTTCTGTGAGGTTGGTTTGTTGCAAATCAGGTGATTTTATTATAGGTCTGTTCAAGTTGTGAGATTAATGTGGATTGCAGGCTTGTGAGGATGGGAGCAGGATAGAGGAGGCCAGGTAGTAGGAATGTTCTAGCAAGGGGTAGTTTAGCTTCGGGAGTAAGGAATGTTTTGTTTCAGTATAGTAGTCCCAATTTTTGGCGAGTTTTTTATACAAAGGTGAATATGCTGGTTAAATTTAAGCTAGTCATCTATTATGGTGCCAAGAAAGTTTGTGTGAGGGTCAGCTTTGATGATGGTGCTGTCAAGTGAGGAGACGGAAGAGGAAGATTTGTGGTCAGAGAGTGATTTAGGAAGGAAGAGTAATAGTTTAGTTTTCTCAGGCTTTAGGATAAGCTGATTATCATTGAGCCATTTTTTTGATGGAATTAAGTGTGTTTTGGGTGAGGGAGAAGAGATAATCTGTGTTATTAGGGGAGGTGATGAGGGTGGAATCATCTGATAGTGGATAAGAGTAGAGTGTTTGCAGGCAGAGTGGAGATTATTGGTAAAGATGTTGAATCAAAGGGGACCCAGGATAGAACCCTGGGAAACCCCTGTGTTTATGGGCAAGGAGGAGGAGCAAGTAGAGAGCCAGCACATAGATTGTAGTCTATCAGATAGTTAGCTGGAGAAACACTGCACGGTGGAAGGAGAGAGGCTGAGTTCAGTTAGTTTTCTTAGTAGTTTAGAGTGAGATACTGTATCAAATGCATTTGATACGTCCAAGAAGAGACAGGATACAAGTTGGTTATTGTCTCTGGCCTTAGCAACTGTATGAGTAAAGGATAAAAGGCCTTTAGCAGTGCTGTGGTTAGGCCAGAAACCATGGTGAGTAGGGATGAGGAGGTTCTCCTGTATGAGGTATTTAAGAAGTTGAGAGTGGATAAGTTTTTCTAAAATTTTTGAAAGAGGTGACAGGATGGCTATAGGTCAGAAGTTAGAGGGATCTGTGGAGTTACCCCCTTTGTACAGTGGGATAGTATAGAAGGCTTTCCAGATGTTAGGAACTGTGCTTTCCTGGATAGATCTGTTTATTAGTATAGAGATGGGAAAGGCTATGGAATCAGTAGCAAGCTTAAGAAAGATGGGAGGTAGTTTATCAGCAGATGGGGAGCAATGTTTCAGTTTCTGAAGAAAATATTTGATATAGGAGGTGGGAATGGGTTTAAGAGGGGTTGGAGCATTTCTCCCCGGGCCTCTGCTGAAAACAGGATCTGTGGAACCTAGTCGGACTTTCCCGGTCAACAAATGTTAAATAAATAAAATTAAAAAAAAATAAATAAAAAAGAGAGAATGGGGTTTTGTTGATATAGGAAGATGAGAGGGAAGAGTTTGGGGTACTGGAGTTATGATCTGAGAGAGTTAACTTTTGGATGGTGTCAATGAAGCAGTTGTTTAGCAGGGTGGCAGTTTATAGTGGAGTGTTATTAGGGAAGGAGTTTTGGGTAGAGGGGTTGCTGCGGTGAAGGATATTGTTAATGGTGGACCAGAATTTCTTGGGGTTGGGCTGGTGCCTGGATTGTGTTGTACTGTAAAGGTTTTTCTTATCCTTGTAAATGTGTTTTTTGTTAAGTTTCTGATCTCTTTGTAGGTTTGTAGTAGAGTAGGAGATTTTGTTTTCTGCCAGGCTTTCCAGATACTGTCCCTTTTGTGCATGAGAGAGCGAGTTTCTTTAGATAACCAAGGTGTATATGAGGCTTTTATCCTACTTTTTCGTGAAGGGGGAGCAAGTGTGTCTAGGATGCTGAGGAATATCTGGTTGAATTTTTCTACAGCCTCTTTGAGGGGGGATAGCAAAGGAAGGACCAGTTGATGGAAGCCAGTTTAGAGTTAAAGGAATCGGTGTTGAATTATGAAAGTTTTACAGCAGTCTCTGTATATGTAGGATTTAGGATGTTGTAAAGTATCTTTGGATGTGAATGGGCAGGTGATCACCGAGGGAGTCAGGCAAGGTACAGGGGTTGTGGTAAAGATTAGGGTCAGTAGTGAGTATCCAGTCAAGGATTGAGCTGGTGCCAGTATTTTTGTTAATACAGGTGGGTATGTGATGAGTTGTTTGAAGCTGTGAAGACTGATGCACATATTGGGGGAGTTAGCCATGAGTTTAGTCCAGTCTATGTTAACATCACTCAGAATAATAGTTTCATAGGAAATGTTGGCAGTGAGCCATGCAAGTATATTTTCAAGGACAGGAATGTTATTGCCTGGTGGGATGTAAATTGAGGCAATGGCGAACTTTTTGTGGGAGTTCTGGTCACAATTTAGTATAAGTAGTTCAGCAGAGTGAAAGCTAGGTAGTGGTGTTTGTAGTAGGGACAGATTAAGTCGGTCAGAGTAGATGATTGCTACCCCATCACCTTTTCTTGTCTTTGTATCTGATCTGAAAATGTTGCAGCCTGGGGGTAGGATTTCATTATTAGCTCTATGAGGTTTTAACCAGGTTTCAGTTAAGGTTAAGATATGGGGAGAGTGTTGGGTTATGCAGGAGTGAAGGTCTGTGGTTTTATTAATGACACTTTGTATGTTAATAGAGAAGAGGTCTAGGGATTTGTGAGTGGAGCAGTGAGGAGTAGGTGGGAGTGTGTAATGGGTAGGAGGAGGTAGGATGGAGGTAAGCTGGGGCTGAGTGTAGAGGGAAAAGGTCCTGGGTTGGGGTGTATGTCTCCAGCTTGGAGGAGAGATAATTTAGAGGATGTATGGTGGTGAGAGTGGTTTTGGATGTGGAGTAGTATTTTAAATTTGTCATTTGGGTGGGAGTTACTAAGAGTTTTCAACTTGTAAAAATGAAAATGGGAGGTGGCAAAGAGTGATGATGAGATGAAGAAGGAGTAGGTTTTATCATGGTTATAGCATGGGAAGGGAAGAGTTGGGGAGGTATATGACAAATGTAGTGTGATGTGATAAGAGGATAGTTTTGTAAGGAAAAGAAGAAATGGGATGAAAACATATGAGTGGGACATTATCACTGGAGTATGAGGGGAATGGCAAGGTTAATTATCAGTAATGCTGGAATGAATTTGGAAGAAAGGGGAGAGGTTTGAATTGTGGATGGGTGTATAGTTCTGATTGGATTGATGACATGGAGGGGTGTGGTGTGGTTTAAAGAGGATAGAGTATAAATCAGATGAAGGCAGGGGTATGTGGGAAAGGGGATAGGGAGCAAAGTGAGCCGGGGCGCAGCGAGGGCGAACGGAGTGGGCTGAACCTGAGACAAAAGCTGCGGGTCTGTCAGAAACAATCAGAAAGTTAAGCGAGCATGTTTGAAAAGGCAAAGAACTAAGTGGTGCTAGCAGAGAAAAGGCAGCAGAAATACAGAAGTACCTTTATGGCACTGAGTGAGGGGGGAGAGAATAAAAATAAGACTAAGGAGGATAGGAGAGATATTGGGAAGAGAAAACAAAGTAGCAAGGAAGAGATATATGTAGAGAGCGTGGGAAGCAGCAAGAGGGGGTGCAGGTTCCAAAGAAAACAACAGAATAGATAAACCTGGGCTGCTATAGGAGAGAAATAGAGAGAAAGACAAAGGTAGGGTTCCAGATAAGTAGATAAGAGTGGAGGACAGCTATTACAGGTATAGACAAGAGGGAGGGAAAAACGGGGGAGTTAGGTCAAGAGTGAGTTATAGCAGGGGATTTACTGGGGAGCGAATAAACAAAAAACGCAGCCTGGTGATGTGTTACAGAGTCAAAGGCAAGGCAGCAGTATTTTAGCAAGGAAAACCAAACAAATGGAGTCATACGTGTTTTAGATAATAATAAGATTGGTCAGGCAATGATGGCTGCAACAGTAAAACACGAAGAACATAGTACAGTTGTGTGCACTTTCCACAAATGTAGATGTTTGAGTGTATTCACTGTTGCAGTCCTGTTTCCCTCCCACCATTCCCCATTTTTCTCTTTCTTGGGGAGTCCTACCTTCTGGGGGCAAGAAAAACTGATGTAATGGCATCAGCTGCCTCATTTTATAGCCCTGATGATCCGATATTAGCTTTAGACACCAAACAGCTGACGCAGGAGGGAAATCCTTTACTCTGGTATTTGGGCCGACCGAAGGCTACCCAGCAAGGATAACCCCACAAGTGATGACTGCAACAGTGAATACACTCAAACATCTACATTTATGGTAACTGTACACAACTGTACTTTCCACCCCATCAGAGACTGCAGGCAGTGGTAGAGATTCAGAAGCTGCGTGTAAATCAAGATATCCAAGAGGTCCCACCAGACCAAAAAGGTCTGCGGTCCACTCAAGGTTCTTATTGATGCCAAAGAAGAACAAGGACCTAAGGCCCATTTTGGATTTAAGCAAATTAAATCCTTTTCTGAAACAGACCAAATTCCATATGGTCATGGTGCAGACCATTCTACCTCTGTTGAGGAAAGATGACTGGATGTTCTCGACAGACATCAAGGACGCGTATCATCATATCAAGTTAGTCAGATGCTTCAGGAGGTTTCTGAGCTTCTGGCTAGAGGCTGATCATTATCAATTCAGAACCCTGCCATTCAGTCTCACCCCCTCCCCTGGGTGTTCAAGTGATCACATCATGGCTATGGCAGCATGGTATGTGGAGGATTGGCTCTTCACTGCCCCCACGAGAGCATCACGTATCACGGTCAGAGACACCTTACTCCAGTTATGCAACCAGTTAAGGATTACAGTCAGTTATATAAAGTCGAATGTACAACCTGTTCAGACATTAGAATTTATAGGTTGCCACTTGCATACTGTCAGTCGAATTGCCATGCTCCCGAGTTCCAGAGTGATTAGCCTTCAATCCCAGGCTATATCGATACTTGCCCTTTCAAAGCCTTTAGTTCAGGAGGTCTTGAACTTCTTACGTCACATGGCAGCTTCAATAGGGTTGGTTCTTCTAGTGAGGTACGTTATGAGGGCTGTGCAATGGACCCTTGCAGAGCAGTGGTTATTCTTTACTCATCCAGTGGACTTTTCAGTAAGACTGACAAAAGTGTGTCAGGATCAGTTTAAATGGTGGTCACAGTCTCCGTTAGTGAGCAATGGGAGGCTGTTTGTTCTTCCCTTCCTGCGGCCATGGCTACCACTTACACCTCCCTTCTTCAGTTGGGGGCATTTCAAAGGAAGGACGCTTCAAGGATCCTGGTCTTATGCAGAGGCCAATTTCTGTTATCAGTGCTCTGGAAATGAGGGCTGTCCTCCTTGAACTGTAGGCCTTTCAGGACATCCTCCCAAGCTGTGTGATTTTGGTACAGATGGACAATGTGTCTATTGTCTGGTATCTCAACAAGCAAGGGGGAACACTTTCTTATCCTCGTTGATAGGAGGCCATGAGGGTTTGGCAGTGGGTGATCTCATCTCAATGGTTTCTGGCTGCAGTGCACATCTTGGGAAACTCCAACATTCTGGCTGACTGCTTGAGCAGAAACATTCTTCTTCCTCATGAGTGGTCTCTGAATCCGAGAGTAGCAGCTCAGATATTCTGGGGCACGGGAATTCTGTGTTGCTTCATTGGTTTCCAGTATCCTCAAGACTGTAAAGTGTGCTTGGTGCATCAATTGACTTAATTTTTAAAAAATCAGTGGCCACTGAGGACTAGAAGACAGGAGCTGTTGTGACATTGCACAAGGAATACAGCAGGAAAATAAAAAGGACCTACAGGCCTGTTAACCTAATGGCAGTGGCAGAAAAGTCAAGTGAATACTAAGGAAAAAGACTGTTGCTTGGAAAGGCTGACTGTTTTTATAGAACACAATAGTCTATAGGGTAACAACCAGTATGGAGTCATGACCAGAATAAAAATGTCAGACAAAGCCAATCCATTTTTATGACTAGGTTGTTACAGAACAACCTGAGCTAGTAAACATGGTCCACCTGGACATCAGCAAGAACTTTGAGATGGTCTTCACAGATGGCTACTTGGAAAACTGGAGGGTGTGGAATTTGATTACTTCTTGGTTAAATGGTAGGATACAGTCTGTAATGAGTAGGGCAATCTTAAGTGTGAAGATGGAGTACTCCTGGGGTTAGTAGTGTGGTGTATTAATTTCTGATTTGTCAGAGAGAATAGAGAACAAGATCAGCCTCTTCAATAACCATATAAATGTAGGAGCAAGGGTAGAGGATGGAAGAAGAGGCTAAGGAAGGATTTGGAAAGCTGACCTAGTGAATTAAAAGGTGGCATTTAAGGTTCATTGTAGACACAGTCTAGCTAAGAACTGCAGCTGTGGCACAGCAATCCTTATGTGGAGTATCATCGGGGGAGGGTTGTATCACTGGCAACGTAACAAAAAAAACTGAGCACAGTGAGAAGGCAGTTTCTGCAACCAACAGAATTATGGCATGTATCTTCATGAGAACAGACCAAAAACAAGAGTTAATGCACCCACTGAAGTGGGCCCAAAATAGGCTACAGCGTGAGTACTTTGTACAGTTCTGGAAACATAACAAGAAGGATATCTAACTGATGGATGCAGTCCAGGTGAAACCACTAGATGAGTGCTTGGCATGGAGGAGAAAAAGTACATCCAGAAAATAGAGGTGCTAAAGCTTTTCTCACTAAAGACCAGAAAGGAAAGGGAAAGTATGCTGTGAGTACATAAGATCATGTCAAAGAGATGTAAAAGGGTTGTGCTGAACACATAGGTGGGAGGAAGGGCACAGGCAGAAGATTTTAGAGATCAGTTGATACCTGAGTTAATTCCCAAGTAGTTATAGACCTATGGAATTAAATGAATTGTCACACTGGGTGCTGGAAAGGGAATATTTTGGTGGCATTCAAAAGAGCATAGGACTGGTACATAAGAGGTGAGAGGTAAGATGGGAATGGGGGGGGGGGAATGTTACATGCATTTAAAGGGTAGACTGGATCAGCTTATTGTCTCTTTCTGCCATGAAGGAAATGTAAAGAGACGGGTTTCTCTGCAACCTGAGTACTTCAGTCAGGGTGAACAGAATCCGTGTGTGTCATTTAAACTGTCAGGGCTACCTCTGCCTCTCTGTATTCGCTCTCGCATTAAAAACCTTGATTAAAAATACTGCGTGAGAGACCAGGAAGTGAAACTGGTAGTCATTGAAGAGTTTTGGAGGAGATATTCTGTTATTGGTCGGTATCTTATTATTGCTGTAATAGGAATAAAATGACATACTATACTCTTTGTCGTTTATTACTTAAACATTAAATTAGTTTGTTCTGCTTTGGGAGGCTGAAGGCTTTAAACACCTTGGTGGGGGGGGGGGGGGGGGATTCCTTTCCAAATATATGAAACTTCTGAAATGAATGAGCTTGAATGGTCTGAGAAGGTACTGGAGATTTGGAACATGTTTCAGTCATTTGTTTTTGTTTACTGCAAGAGTTAAAGATCATATACAGAGACCTGAAAAATGTCCTGATCACCTGCTGCATCAATAGAGTCTAGTATCATCCATAAAATGTATGACTTGCAGGTAAATATTTTAAATCCATAATGTTTTACTCTCTTTTAAAAAGAGAGCCATTTCCTGCAACCTTGTGGCATGCTGTGTGGACCCTCTTCATCACGCTTTCCATAGTGATGACGGGAGGTCAGGGTTTCCTGCTTCTCTAGTCTGCTGTGACTGAAATGAGAAACCAGCAACCCACAGAGTACATTAAAAAAAAGTTCAATGTCAACAATCAGCCACTTGGAAGTACGAAATACTTGATGAATACACATAGCGTGTATTCAGTTATTACTCGAGTTACTGTTCTGTCACTTGCAGGAGTTACAGGTGCTTAAAAATATTACAGTAGGGAAAATGTGCAACATACCTATTTCCCCTGTTAAGCAGACAGTAGTTTGTAGGGAAAATGGGTATGTCTGTGTGCATAGCCAAAAACACAAAATGAATCGTGTAATATACCTTTTCCTGTGCATAATCCACAACAGAAAAGCGCCCTCCCCCAACTGCATGTCACAACAGACAGCCCATCACAACTGCAATTACAATAAGGAGATACTATAACACATGACAGTGCAGTATTATAGTAGTCCTATTTTTTCATAAAATCTTTTTATGTGAAAATAGGATTAAACCAGACACTAGAAATCAGTGAACTTTTCTAATAAGTAAAAACTGAGTGTGGTAGCTGCATTCAGTTTCATCAAGAAGCATATGATCTTTAATGCCATAAACATGAATGTGCATGCTGTCCAGAATATATTACTGTCACTGACTCTTCCCTCTTTATGTTGGCTAAAATTAAACTAGGAGATAGTTAGCACAGGGAAGGTACATTGAAGTGCAGTTTTTTTCATGGGAGGGTGGTTGGTGATTGGAAACAGACTTCTTTTCTTGAAGAGCTAGTAGGGAAAAATGATAACAGAATTGAAATTACATGGTACAGACTTTAAGCATTTCTTATAAGTGATGATGAAAATAAGCTTCTGGCCAAGTAGGATTGTAGTTCAACAATTAGTTAAGGAGACTAGGTGGACAACGTGGCCCTTGTCAGCCATCAAAATTCACTTTTGTTTATGTTTTATCAAACCCCAGTGAGTAATCTGCACTATAGATATGTCTGTTGTTAAATTCAACCCTCTAGTGAGCCACAGTCTGACATTTTACATTTCAAAGCCACTTGCCATTCGTTTCACAGTTTGAACTGATAAAACACCCTTTTTGTCTGTTGCCCTTTTGCATACTGTGGGCTGTGACATTCTTCAGATATTCTATGACTGAAGCAATAAACAAGCATTTTTAATGTAGAGTGGCACGTGTGACTCAAGTAGCTATACCAGTTTTGAATTTGATGCTTTTCTTTTTATAAGGTTATAGACTTCATGTTCCAGCAAATATTTCAGATGTGTATTGCTTTTTGTTTATTCACATTTGAAGTACCACAGCCAGGCTGATTTGAGAACTTTTCTTTTTCATTTGAAAGCCAGTGCCTTATAATGTAAATGACCTAGTTATGTTATGAGAATATGATTTGTTGTACGGTAGTACTTTTTTTTCCATTTAGCATTCACATTGGCAGACTGTCATGCTTTTAGCTAAATAACATACTTGGGAGGGTATACTCCTTGTAAATGTCAGAAAGTCATTTTATGACAAAAATGACATTGCCTGTTTTCTGTTTAAATTCCCTTCCCCTCAACTTTGCATTTTGTAGAAATATGAGCAAATGGGTGCTCTGTACACTAGTCAGTAAAAAAAAAAAATTCACATATAGTTTATGTGTATGCATTACATGAACATGTACATTTCTGTTAGGATTTTTTTCTTCAGATGAATGGTATTTCATTCATGACTCTCTTCTGTTTTATTTATTTATTTTTTTTGGGGGGGGGGGACTGGGACTAAAGACTTGCTTTGTCAGTGTATGTTAGAAAAGCGGGTCCTTTATGTAGTGTATAGTCAAACATTTCATGAATATGTTTTGTCTGAAGGTGACACTATTTTCTGAAATATAACCCCCCACCATGGTTTCATCCTGTACTTATTTTCTGGCTCACTAAACACATGTTATTCACTCAAATTCCATCTGGATGCTGGAAAAAAGGGCAACAAGCCTTTTTGATTTCTCAGAGGGGTTCTGAATAAATGAATAAATTTAGGAAACCATGGTGTACTGATTTTGCATACTAACAAATAGATAAAACACATGGTTATAACTGGATGCTGTTCTCTTTGGAATTGGTTTTGACATATGTCAGAATGGTAATTAATTTTCAGGCTGCTATCTTTGCACAGGATTTGACCCCATCGAGATAACTTTGTTTACTGAAGATGGCAGCATGCTGCTGGAAATCTAATTGGAGGTCCTTTCCATTATGTATATTCATAAAAGAACCTTCAGAATTGATTTCTGATGAAATATTGCTTTTTTAGCGTGTCTGCCCAATAGAATGAGATACAAATTGTTGACAAATGAAATGCAGTTTGTTTCCAAAATGAAGCAAATCATAACTGACCTGTGGTTTAGTGTGTGAAGGTTTTCTTAAGACTTTTCTTCTTTCTTTTTGTTTTGAGATAACCTCATAAGTGCTACTGTCTAGGTTAGTGTCTGGCTTTTGGCATTTATTTGAAACTGAAAAGGTATGTTAAGGTTTTTTGAAGAAATTAATTACCTGAGCTTGCATCGATTTATGGAACCTCTCTTAATTTTATCTGAGTTTTTTTTGTCTGGCACCAGTATTGTGACTTCTGTCATTACTAAGACATGCAACTAGTTGTTTGTAGTTTAATTAAGCAGCTGCTTATGCTCTCAAAACTGTTTTTAATTTTAACAGCTAGTAGAGAAATGATTACAATTTATTCTGTTTTGCAGCATACAGGAGGAATGTCCATTAACCTTTCAGTTCTTTATCAGTGTCTGATGTAACTAATTTACATCTGTAATGGGCATGATAACATTTTATTGAGTAGATCCTCTTGTCAATTTGTTTGCTGCACCTTTAGACATTAGTTTTGTTGGATACTTTGGATCATGGTTAACTTGTATACCTATAAGAATGCACCCCAAGGAGAGTGTTCCATATCATCTTCAAGTACAGAAGTCTTTAAATTAAAATGTTTATACTTTGACATTTCATTCTGTTGTTCTCATGTATAAGGACACCCAGCATTTCTGTAGATACTTGGCATGAATCTCAAATGCAAGGGCTGGGTTTAAATAAATAACCCAGAGGCAGTGATTGCATATATTCACTGGTTCAAAGTATAGTCTTTGAATGTAGTTTAATACTAGTTATGATACTTAGAAGTGTTTCACCAGTTATATTTATTTATTTATTATTTATTTCAGTTTGATGACTGGGGAGGTCCACTGGGCTCAGGGAGCCCATTTTCAGTGGAGGCCTGGGGAGAAAAGCTCCGCATTACATAGTGTATTCAGAGTTACAATCATATTAAAGAAAACACAACTAAAATTTCATTTTGTGCCATAGAACAAAATAAATTCTTTGGTTACATAGTATCAAAATATATAGGATGGCATCTCTAAAACAGTATTAAACCAAGTACAGTTTTTTTGACACAGTATATAATATTTTGCTTTTATTGCATCTATGTCTTTAATATTAGAAGATCTGACTTTGGGGAGATGTTGGTATTTCCTTTTCTCATATTTCAGTCTGCACAATTTGAATTCTTATTGCTGCACTTGAGAGAAGAGCATGTGTGCTTATCTGGTTCAGGCTGTTTTATCACCCTCTAGGAAAGTCATTAAACTCAATGTATGATTTATTTAAAATACCCATATGTCTTGGGTATTGATATTCATGGTTAGAGTGTATGTTCAGCAGTCTTTGCATGTCAAGTCCTGTGGAGGGCAGAACTGAAGCCCAGCACTGGCTGTAAAGCAGTTTCTTAAACAGGTTCTGCATCTTTGCCTGCATTTGTAAAATTCTCTTTTTTTTAACTTCAATTTCCTGATCAAAAGGTTTGCCTGCCCTCTCATCAGATGTTCTAATTTGGTAGCTCTTAAACTCGTCTCTTATTAGGCACTATTCTTTCTGTTCATTACCTCTGCTTACTGAATCTCTGAGCTGTAAACTGTTTTTTGTAGGGAGTTTTGTTTGATCTTTCCCAAGAATCCATACTTATTAGGACTAATGCATGCTTTCCCTCAAAAGTGGTTTCAGAATTGTCTTTATGCCATTTCTTTCACCTCTCTTTTTCTTTCTGAAGGCAGAATCTAGAGGAGAGGAGGAGCTTTTCATACCTTAGACATACAGTTGCAGCTTAGGTTTTACTTGTAGGTGGTGTCTGAGTTCATTAAGACAACACATTTTTTTTGCCTTTGCTCCAGGTAGGAAGATGTTTGCAGAATAATGCAAACCAAATCTTTTTCAAGTGGATTGCTAGCTGTTTGATCATTGTCCAGTACAACTAAATCTATGTTTGTAGTGAGAAGAATGTTTTCTATGTTTGTAGTGGAGCAGAAGCTTAAGATGAGTAAAGAGTCCAACTGGGTATTCCTAGAATTGTAGAAAACATATGATAAGGTAATATGAAAACTGATTTGGGCAGGCCTGTATGGTTTGAAATGGTAGAATTAGTGCAAGCTATAGACGAGGACTCAATAGGACGTATTAGCACAATTATGAATAGTGCCCAGACTCTCAGAGAGGTTTCCAGAGGGTGTGGATGTATGTCAGGGTTTATCCCTGAGGCTACTACTATTCATACTGCCGATGGAGTATATCAGCAAACAGCTTGGAAGGGATGGACAGTAAAGCTGAGGTATACAGATGACGTGGCACTACAAGCAGTGAATAAGAAGCTCAGCAAATAATCATAGAATGCAAAAACTGACAGAAAATACAGTGGTCATGGGAGAAAATGAGGGAAATCAGAAGAAGCTGAAAGTCAAGACAGAATGAAAATTAGTAGCACAGGTTAGCAGCTTCATCCATCTGGAAAGTATGGTCGAGGAAATGGAAAATCTGAATGAATTAAAGGTGCTGCAGCCAACTGGCGCAAAGTGCCAAGGGGAGTATGTGATAGAAGAACACCAAAGAAGTTGAAAAGTAAGGAGTACAAAGCAGCAGTGTCATCAGTGCTTCTGTATGGCATAGAAAAGAAAGCAACTGAGGAAACTTGACATGATGAAAATGAAGTGCCTGAGATGAGTATGGGGACGCAGACTTTGGGGCATACAAAGAAATGAGAACAGCAACGTGGAAACCAAAGTAGCCTCAATTACAGAAATGGTCAGTAAGAACAGGTGGCAGTAGTTTGATCACATATGCAAAAACGGAAGATGATTTGGTAAAGTAGATTTTAGAGAGAGAGGAAAACGCAATAGGCGATGATGACATCCACCTAAGAAATAGATGAACTATATGAGTGAAGGCCTGTGATAGTCAAGCATGACTGTTAAAGATAGTAAAAGAGTGGCTCTGAATCAAGAGAGGTGGTGAAAATTTTATGTGATACCCCTACCTCTTGTAAAAAAATAGAGTCAGTAATGCTAGCTGCTTGTTTTACTGTCATGAGGCAAACTGTGGCCATAGCTGTTTCCAGTGTTTACTTCAGAAATGTCTCCATGGTGAACATTTGTGCAGCAGACACTTAAATCACTTCATACTTTAATGAAACCTTATTGTCTGAATTGTGATTTCAGAAATCAAAACTACTTCAGCAATCTTATGCTTCAGAACACAGTCTTCTAACACCTTGCTTTTTGACCTTCCTCATTTCCTACTTCTCCAGAGGTTTTATTTTTTTCACTGCTTGGGATTCTTCCTGTCACTTAACTCAATTTAAATGGCCTCTGAATTCCAGCATAACATGTAAGTACTCACCATATCTGTTAATCTTCGTGAAGGCCTTTTGCAGTAGGTGCTTAATATCTCCTGCTTTGACCTGTTCCTATCAGACTTTCTATCCTATGGCTGCAGATGGAGCTTCTTGTACATCAGACAAGTGCATAATTCTGTATTATTGTGTGTGTTTTTTTTTCTCTTACAGGTTGTGCTGACATGGTGGTTATGGATCAAATTAAGTAACACCTAGGTTGTACACAGCCTCCTATCCTAACTCTGTGATATTACAAAATAGCAAGTGGCATGCACTCCTCCAAGTGAAGGCATAAGAGGAAATTCAAAATTTTGTTGAGCTAGGTTACTAATACTGAAAATCAGCTTCATGGAACATTAGAAGGTCTACTTAATATTATTAAACAAGTCCAAGCTGGAGGCCTAGACGAGTGGCTGAGTTTAAAGAAACAGTAATGTAACTTGATGTTAAAGTCACCTTTAAGCAAGAAGAATAGTCAGAAGAAACTATGAAGATATAGAATACCAGTGACAGCTTTATTAAGTGTGAAGAAGTTCAGTTAAGTATCTTGGACTGACTGGGCAAGAGCCCATTTTCAGTGAAGGCCTGTGGAGGAAAGCTCCACAGAATGCAAATTACAACAGCAGATTGATATCTCTCTCAACAAAATATACAATGGTAAGAGGTGAAGATAAACATGTGTTTGAGATAAATATGATAGAAAAATATACAAGATAAATGCACAATGAAAAGAAAAAAATAGTATTGTTGGCAGGAGGTAGTTTCCCTCCTCAGTGTCACACGAGAGGAAATATTGACTTGAGCATATTAAAAAGTTTCATAGGAGGTTACTAGGCTAATGGTCCTAAGGCATTAATAGGCCTAGCCATGTAATACAGTTGTTCCCTAGTTGACCATGGTTAGATGGTCATTGTTAGCAGAGTGAATCATTGATTAACACCGACTGCCCTGTCCATGAGGGGACCAAATTTGTGGTCTCCCATCTAGTTGTCAAGTTTGTCTTTTTGGCTTTTCCCAGTTAGGGGTCACCACAGCAGAATTCCGGTCCGCTAATGATTGGCAGTCGATTTTTATGGTGCATATTTTCCAGCCCGATGCCCAACCTTCAGCGAAGGCACGCCCATTCACGCACGTCTTTCGGAGGCCACTCGACCACGGGGAGGACATGCAGACTCCACACAGAAGGCACTCCAGCCGGGAATCGAACACGAGAACCTCTTGCTGTGAGGCAACAATACTACCGCTGAACCACCGTGGCTTGTACCCATCTAGTTGTCAAGGTTGTGCTTAAATAGGGTCATTGAGAAGCTCTGCTTCATGTGAAGTGGAAGTTTATTCCAGAGGAGTGGCGATCTCAGGGAGACGCATCTATCTTTCCACATGTTCTGTTTGTGTCACAGGCTAGGTTGAGATCCCTGGCTTGAGTGACTCTTGTCCCATTTGATTTAAACCTTAGTGTAGTGAAGCACTAGAGACTAGTAGGCCAGTGTATAGGCTAATAGCAGACTCAGAAATATTGGTTTGAGATAGATTAAATAAAGAAGTTGGCAGAAAGAATATGAGGACATATGGAAAAAAAGAGAAATTTTGATATTAGCCTGGTGTGGTACAGGAACAGAGCCAAGAGGCAGAAAGGAATTATTTTAGTAAAGGCTCAAATGAATTAATGTTAGGTAATGACTTGACAGGGACTGGGATGCTGTTCCAAAATTTGGCCACACACTTGGAATATAAGCTGTATCCTATTGATTTATTTGGTTTATAAATTTAAAGTAGTTTGTCCATTAAACAGTGTGGTCAGTTTGGAAGATAGTGATAGAGAATGTTGCTAATAGCTGGACAGGAAGTAGGGTTGTATACTGTTTTGTGCTCTAGCAGTAGATGTATGTGAATGCTAGGTGATTGGGTAATTCAAGCCAGTTTAGTATAATGCAGTGATGTGTAGGGTTGATTGTCTGCAAATCTTGCAACCTTTACATAACATTGTTCTGGATTGGACTTTAAAGTGGACTCTAGATTGGTTAAGACGGAAGAGCCATAAAGAAAAGACAGTAAAAAATGTGTTGCCTAGAGTTGTTCTAGTTGGGTTTGTAAGAAAGTTCTTAGCTGTAAAAAGCATACCTAGTTTTTGATGAGTATTTTCAATTTTGTATATGGAGATAAAACTTTGGGTTATCATCTATTCATCTGTTGTTACACCTAGAAGTTTAGTATGAGAAACAGCTTCATTGTCAGTATTGTTTAGAGAGGCAATTTTGAAGTTTTTTTCCGTGGGTATGAGATTTATGGGAAAAATAAAAACAGCTTGTTCTTTAGGATTCAGCAGAAGCTGATTGTTAGAGGGCCTGCTTTTGACTGAGTTAAAGGCATCTTGGGAAATAGTGTGCATCTGGAGTAGGCTGTCAGTTAGGCAGATTAGATTGGAGTTGTCAGCATATTGTATAAGTGATGCTTGTTGAGAAGATGTGTAAAGATTGTTTATGAAAATGTTAAAAAGGAGAGGATCAAGGATGGAGCCTTGTGTGACACCAGTATTTACCGAAACATAGGGGAAGTCACTGAGAGCCATTATTCTGACTGATATCTGTGTGACAAGTAGCTAGTAAATGATTTAACTGTACTATCAGAGGGGCCTTGGGTAGACATCTTTGAAATGAGTTTGTTGTGTGTGACTACATCAGAAGCTTTGGATAAATCTAAAAAGATGTGAGGAAAGTTGTCATTGTCTCTGGCCTCGTTGATGGTGTCTATATAGGATACTAGTGCACTCGTGCCATGAGTTGTTTGAAAACAAGTTGTATAGGGGGTAACCAACCTTTCTTGTTAAAGGTGATGAAGTTGTTTATGTACATTTTTTCAATATTACAGAGAGAGGGGATAGCAGAATTGCTGTGGGTCTAAAAGTGGTGATATATGGACTTTCTTCCAGAGGAAAGGAACATGGGATTCCTGTATGGATCTGTATGGGGAGAGGTTAGGGGTAATATCAGGGTGTAATTTTTTTTTTTTTATGGAGGACCAGAACATTCTAGGATTATGTCTTTAATTGTTTTGAGCATCAGGCTAATATTGTATCTTATCATTATGCAGTTGCCTCTTTCTGCACTTCTGGAGTTGTTTGTAATGTAAGTTTTTTTTAACACCAATATTAAATTCACTTAAGACATAGGCAATCGGATATTAATATAAAATTAAGCAAACCATAGCAACATTTTTTCCATTTGCATCCATTATACATAACATATGTTTTATTTTTTGTAACTATAACTAGTCCAACATTACATAAATTGGTCAAGTCCTGCCTTCCCTTTAACTTCACTCCTCCTCCTGAACATTATTCTGCATGTACTGTTACTACAAATTTTATTTATATGTTTTTTGCCCCTTCCCTTTTCTAAAGATCTCTCTGCCAGTTTTTTATCACTTTTATAATAATCAGTGCCTCAAATGGCTTAGACTTTGATTTCTATTCTCCAGTAATCACTTTTTTGGCATCCAACAGGATTAACTTAAAGACTGACAATGTCTAGGCATTCAGATCCTGTGTACCAGCTCAAAAAAATCATGTCTTTAGTTATAGCCATTTGCTCACCCAATATTTTTGACAGAGTACTTTGTAAAGAATTTTTAAAATCTGCCAGCTCATTACACTCTCAAAACATATGTTCCCATTTAGCTTTTTCTTCCCCATCATACCTCCAACATTTGCTGTCTACTTGAGGAAAAATTCTTTGATGCCTGTTTGGGGCATGAAATACTCATGCAAGCACTTCCAAGCAAAGATCCTAAATCTTCTGAACTTTTTTGCATTCTGTGTAGCCATACATATGTCTTCCTATTGTTTTATTGTAAATTGGTTTTCTAGTCTCTCTTCAAAAGCTTTTCTAACTTCCTTTAATTCATTCTTATAGTTCTCATGCAATATTTTAATATACACTACTAATTATACCTTTTCAGCAGCACCTTCTGTTTTAGATTCAGCTAAAAAAACTCTACTACTGCAGGCATTTCACTTAAGATTCCCAGTACCTTTCCCTTTGTCTAAACACTGATATCAATCCCTGGTAGGGAAGGCAGTCTCTAGCCTGCAGTCAAAACATCTTTACCTCATCCTATGCTTTTACCTTTCCCTCTCTGGTTATTTGCTCCCAGTACTTTGGTTCCTTTACTAGTTTTCTCCAATAAATCCCAGCCTCCTCTTGCCTATTTTCAGTACCCTGTTTGCAGTCATCCCATCGGCAAAATCTCCTTTGTCCATTCTCAAATTGGCTTAGTTGTTAAAATACTTTCTGCAAATTTATGAATATAACATTCTACATGTTTATTATTCTCCACGATGATTTGCATACAAAATCTGACTCTCTCTCTTTATTTCTTGAACTTCTTCCCTGCTTCATTATTATCCCTTTCCATTTTGAATTATAATCTTCTGCTTGTGTTATGTATATGACCCGTAACTGTGTAGCTATAAGAAATTCTTTTCAAATAAGGTAATCCTAAACTACCTTGTTCTACTGGGAGGATCAGCTTATCCCACTTAACTGCTTCCCCCTTCAATCTCAGCTTTCAACTCTGTGTTAATTATTGTCCACGTCTCCTCTAGTTGGTAAAAATATGTCTGATCCATATATAAAACTAGAGAGACCAAAAACATTTTCACTGCTTCTATCCTACTGCCTATATCCATAAAAAGTGCTTCCAGTATCTCAGTTTATATGTTATCTTTTGTTCAGTCATTTCCCACAGATTTACTGCCATAAAAACAGAAGCTTTCTTAATCCATACTCCTAAATACTTTCTCTTATCATGTCCCTATTAAATATGGGTATTGCTAAACCGATTCATGTGTGGGTACATAATTTATGACTATAGTCTTTGTTTATCTTCATTAACTTTATATCCTCAAAATGTTTCACAGCACTAAGATGTTCTTTTGGATTTACCAGGTACAAAATAATATCATCTGCAAAAAAAGCCAACTTTTCTTAATTACCATACAATTTTAACCTTTCATTTATGCATCCCTTATTTTCTTTACCAACGTCTCTAATAAAAAAGAAAATAACAAAGGGGGAAAATTTACACTCCTGCCTGGTTCCTCTGTTTAAACATAGTGTATCAGAGAGGAACCCTCCATCGGTTCATAGGTAGGTACTAGGCTATCCGTCCTGGGGCCTATACAAGCCCAGCCAAAAAGGTGCCCTGGCTTTTGCCACCCAAGAAAATTATTTTCCTGTGCCACTGTCGAGCAGAGCCACAGAGGTGATCCCTGGGTTGAATTTCCTATTTCCCATCCAATCATCAAGATTTTTCTTGAAGAGTGCTAATGGGGAGCTTTGTTTGATATAGATAGGTAGTTTATTTCAGAGTATGGGAAGTCTCTGTGACAAGAATCTATCCCTCCGGCATGTTCTGTTTATTGTGGTGACAAGGTTTAGGTCCCTAGAGCATGTAGCTCGGAGGGATTGGGATTTCTTTAAGTGGAGCATGTCCAACAGCTCTGGGTTTGACATAGCTTTGTATGTTAGGCAGAGATCACCTCTGAGTAGGCGATATGCGACGGAGTAAAGCTGGAGTTTTTTGAGACTGTCTGCGTAGGGCATCTGTTTGAGGCTGGTAATCCTCTTTGTGAGGTATTTCTGCGGCCTTTCCAGTTGTTGTAGATGTCTTGTGAGGTACATACCAAAAGGGGCGTTGTACTCTATAATGGGTCTAATGAGTGATGAGTAGAGGGGAACAATGACCTCTTTTTTTCGGGATGAGAAACCTTTTGTGATGAGGTGTGCCATGTAGAAGGATTTCCTGACTACTGTGGTGATGTGATTATCAAAGGAGAGGCTACTGTCCACCTGTGTCCCAAGGTCTCTTATCACACTTTCGGTGTTATGCATACTACGGCCTATGTTGTAGTTCATGGGTACAGAGTTTTTACCAAAAGGGATGACAATGCACTTTTTGGCATTGAGCTTGAAGCCATGGCTTTGACACCAGGCATCTGTGTCAGTGAGACCCTTTTGTAGGATGTCCACATCATTAGGAGTTTCGATTATGGCTCCTAGTTTGCAGTCATCTGCGAACTTTGTTAGCCAAAGACCTTCTGTGTTAGCCTGTACATCAGAGAAGTAGATACCAAACAGGAGTGGACCCAGGACTGAACCCTGTGGTACTCCACTTGTCACTGGTCTGAAGTCGGATTTGGAGTCTGCTACTTTCACAGTGTGGGTTATGTCAGTGAGCCAGTTGGCTACCCATCTTGTGACATAGGGATTTATACCCAGTTTAGTGAGTTTATCTATAATTCCAGAGTGGGGGATGGTGTCGAAATAGTTGGCAAGATCAAGATAGGCTGTGTGAACCACCTTACCCTCGTCTATGGCTTTGGTGACTGCTTCAAAGAAGTCTGTCAGGTTTAGGAGACATGATCTTTCTTTTACAAACCCGAACTGGTTGTGGTCCAGAGTTGGAGATTAGCAATGTCTTTGTTTATAAATTCCATGATGATACATTCCATGGCCTTGCAGACCAGGCTCTTCAGGCTAATGAGGCAGTAGTTCCCAGGGTCCATGGTGGCTCCCCCCCTTGTGGAGTGGGATAACCGTCGCTGTGCACCATTTAGCAGGCACAAAGCCTGAGGTGAGGCTATGACTGAACATGGTACTTAGGTGGGGTGCCAGTTTGTTCTGTAGTTCATGTAGAATGCAGCCTGGGATGTTGTCTGGTCCCATGGATGCTGTGTTCTTGGCTTTGGAGAGTGTGGTTTTTACCTGTGCAGCCGTGATTACAGGAACTTTGCATTCTTCTGGTATAGAGATGGGCTCTTTAGGGGGTGAGAGGGGTAAAGTTAGCACTGAACCTGTCTGCCAGGATGTTGGCAATATCAGTTGGGTCTGTATATTTAGTGCCATTGTGCTGTAACTCAGAGCAGATCTGGGTGTTGCCATTGAGATTCTTGACATAGCTATAGAATGCTTTGTGCTTTAATTTTTCCTCCGATCCTTCATAAATCTTACTTAACCATATTACTATATCAGTGAATGCAAATGCTTTCATTACCCTACTCATAATATCCTGTCTTACTATGCTGAATGCTTTTTCTGCATGAAGACCCACCAACAACAGTGGTATTTTCTTACATTCTACTTCCCCATGTGTCATCATTGTTCTATTAATGTTGCCAAATATTTGCTTTCTCTGCACAAAACTACATTGAGCTTGAACAAAACTGCATTGTTCTATATCTATCAATTTTGACAACACTTTTGCCATTCTTTTAGCTAGTATAGACATAAACACTTTGAAATCCATGTTTAAATTGGATCTGTTCCTGGAGACTTTCCTGCCTGAAGATTTAATATGCTTCACTGTTGTTATCCCATTTCCTCTTATCTTAACTGTTACTTGTTGAACCTCATCTACCTCTAACTTTGGCATAAGTAAGTCTTCCTTAAATATTTCCATTTGTGCTCATTCTTGATTTCCACATTTCTCTGTTTTCTACACATTTTCATAAAACTTCTGAAATATCTTTTATACCTGTACAGAATCTCAAGTTATTTTTCTTGTTATAGTCTCCCTGAGTTTCTTGACAACCCTTTCTACTTTGTTCTGTAAGTTGTTGTGCCAAAAGTTTTTTGTACTCTGGAGTTATCAAAAATAGTTGCTCAACAACAGTTTTCCTAAACTCTTGAATATTATCCAGGTATTCCCTTATTTTCTCTACTGCACTCTGTATTTATGCCTCTTCTTATTCTGTAATACTTTAACCTTTATTACCCTTTAACCATATATTTTTCTCTTTTATTTCTTAATCTTTTTTAAACTCCCATTTTCATTTTATCCCACTTACTAGCTATAACTTCTTTAAATGTTTCTAGCTTTCCTAACTGCAGTTGAGTAATTTCTACTACCAGTTCCTTAAATTCTTCCCTTTTTAACTTGTAGGAGAGAGAGCACCAGTGTCTCATTATTACTTTATTACCTTGCATTTTTATCTTAGCTTTTATTGATGCATGATCTGCAGTAGTTATTGGATGTGTGTAGAAACTTTCAATTAAATGTATATTTCTGTGAAATGGAATTTCTTTCTAGTCTGCCCCAGTTATTGAAGCTTGGGGAATAATATGTAAATTTTGTCTGAGTTCCTTCTACTGAATTCTCATCTTCCATAGCAAATGTTTTTATAAATGACCTCAGAAATCTACCCTCCTTTGTTGTATTTCCTTTCTAGATTCCCTTATGCATCATCACGATTGCTAATCAAATTCTAGCCCCCATCTATAAGCAGTATCCCTGTATCCCCTGCTGAAGAGTGATTATTTCTCCCAAAACTTTCTTAAGCACCAAAATAGCAGTTTTTGGTGGAATATAAATACATACCAGCATATCCTCCTTCCTTGTCATTAGCCCCTTACTACCACAAATCTTACATTATTATCTCATCTTCTCTCCTATCACTGTTGTATCGCCTCAAACAGATTAATTAATCCTCTTTTCATTTGTCCCTAATGTTCTGCTGAATATCCATCCTGAAATCCTTTCTTTGTCAAAGTTACAAGCTCATTTCTTTCCAAATATGTATCCTGCAGCATTTTTGTTTGTATTCTGCATTTCTTAATATAATTCAGTAATATTTCCTTTTTGTTTATAGCTGTAAGGCATTTAAGTTCCAAGATAATATGGATAGCATAGTCAATATGACAAAAGGCTATTATTCCTACATATTATATATGACAGTTTTTTCTGAATGCTTATTTCCAACTCTTCTGTTGCATGCACACACTAATGTTTGGCAGGCTGATCTTTAATACAATTGTTTCTTCTCATCACCATTCAAACCTGTGTCACATATTTCAAGACTTTATTTTAATGAAAACCCTCAAACAAACAAAAAGCAGTTAAATGCATTTTCAGAACACTTCCATCCCCTATTAACTTAGACCAAACACACAAAACTATGTACATCTTCAAAAAATGATGTTTAACCCTCCAGATAGGAGCAATTATCACAAATCGACAGCTGCACCTATAGGCATTACTTGACCTAAAGGTAAGGTTATCCATGCTCAAGAGCATGCTGCAACCTGTGTTCCTACTTACACTAATTTTTGCCTGTTCTTTTGTTATATCTGTGCCCCTCCCAGATGTGAAAAACACTCTGTATATTTTCAGAAAACATCAATATTTAGCCCTAAGAAATAGTGCACTGGCTATCTTTAAATAAAACTAAATTGCACACTATTCTATTAAAATATTAAGGCTTTAGAGAAGCTACTGTATCAGTTATTGACTTCCCATAATTTCAGAATTTATTTTCCAATGAACTGCTTGCCATTGTGTCTTTAAGTGTTGCTTTTCCCTCAGCAATGAATGCTCAAAACTGTTGAGGTTAATTTCTTGCAGACAGCTCTGCTCATTGTAAAAGTAGTCAGCAATGAATCTTTATAAATTTCACTCAGAAAAGAATGTACAACTGCCTTCAGCTGCAGACTTCACGACTTCCACTGAACATTTGCCACAGGGCAAAAAAACAAGCTAGTATCTTTGCAGATGTAAAAAATTTAGCATTTTTCATGGCTTTGATTATTTTGTCGTATTTATCAAGCCTGCTTGCTTACAAAAACACGTGTCTAAAGCTTGTCAAGGGCATTAATCTGGATTTTCACACTTGTAAAAATAACAGAAAATATCTTTATTCTCTATTTAATTAGTGCACCTTTACACCCCACCTGAGCTACCCAAGATCACAGCATATTAACATTAAAGGTAAACCAAGTGTGAAACAGTGGGTATACCAGTACAACTAAAAACTACTTGTCAGCAGTCTTCCATGATGACTTTATTGTATATTTCCAAAATAGTTCCAGCGCTTTCGTCAGGAGTACATCAATGACTTCATCAGAAACATTGAAACAAGCCTTTACACAAGTTTAAAAGTGTTGCAAACAGCACCCGATGATAAAAGCCACCAACAGAAAAACTAACCCTAAAACCAATTAACTGAATTCAATTAAGTCCATTTAAAGTAACAAACCCCAATGTACTTCACACATAAAAAAGTTATGTGAAACAATCAAATTCCAAAACAAATGTTCTAATAAAGCTTAAAAATGTAAACATTCAAAGACTTTAATTGTAAAACACTGCTTATGGATACGTTGTCATTTAAACCTGAGGCAGAATAAGTGTTAAGTTTAACCTGCCAGAGTAGATCTTTGTACTCAAGCACAAGTTTCCAAGGACCCCCATATAACTCTCTTCTCACTGTCAATACCTGAAAAGACAAAATGATTGCTGTTCATCGTGATACACTGCTGCAGACATTACACTTGGGTTATCCTGCCGTCAGGCGGTCCCGCAGTCGACCCGAGTTCCAAAGTCTTGGTCCGGCGTCGGTTGCTGTCGCTTCTTCCCTGACGTCAATGCGCCAGGGGTATATAAGATGCAGCTGATGCCATTTTCTTCAGTCTTTCTTGCCACGTGGTGTCCGATGCAAAAGCAGTTCACAAGTGCCGGTCGGCCGACTCCTGAGATTTTCATTCTGAATCCAGAACCAAAGTCTTCTACAAAGCTAAGTACCCCATTGGGGAAACTTTTTCATGCCTCAGACCGATGTCAGTAAAAGTTAATAATTGTATTTCTTGTGGGAAGCAGATTTCCATTCCTATTGTATCCCATGCCTAGGCCCAGACCACAACGTCACAGGTTGTCGGTTTTGTGCTAGGTTTAACAAGCGCACTATTAAACGTTGGTTTGATTTTGCCCAACATTATTTTGGCAGAAAATTCAATTACACCATGCCATCGGAACTACCGACGACTGGGTTACACAAAAAACGCAAAGACAAGGACAGGCATCCGAGGCCCAAAACTGACAACGAAGCCTCTTCTAGGCCAGTCACCGGTTATCCGATTTTCAGCGAGGTGCATTCGCAGCCCCTGACGACCGCTTCTTTGGAACCACAGGCCGCCTCTGACTCCCACATGGAGATGGCTGGGCCTTTGGATACATCAGACTTGCGGCCTACCGAGACTAACCCTTCAGAGGGCTCTGGAGTAGCCAAACAACCCGCAGCTTCAGAGGGTGTTTTCAGGCCTACTCAGTTGACCATTAAATCTTCTGTTAAACCGAAAACAAAGAAACAACTTCAGCATTCACCGGGACAGGCCTCCATGCCTAAGAAACAGATGCTCAAAATGGCCAAAGACCTAATTACTCTGATCAGGGGGTCCCACCCTCCACCTGATAAAAGGCCTAGACAGGATGCAGGCTATGACTCATCCGACCAGGTGTCCATCTCCTCAGACTCATCCTCAGACCAAGGATACTCTTTACCCCCTTATGAGGATTCTGATGCTGAGGAATCTATTCCTTCAGCCTCTCCACCAGAGGACTACTCCTTTGGGGAAACCTTACATACCATGCGGGAGCATTTCCATTGGGAGGGCCAGGATTACTCAGAATCCAAGAAAAGGCTCAGAGATTTCCTTTTATTACCTCAACACAGACCCCTTGCTATTCCGCCAGTGTTAGATATTGTGGATGATGTTTATTCTGAATCTAGTTTAAATCCTGATTCTTTACCTCCTGCTCCAGTTAAGCCAGACAGATACTACAGAGTCCCTGACTCACACAAATTCCTTTATAAAAGCCCTGTTGCTGACCCTGAAACTATTTCCCAGGGTCCCAAAGGGGTAAAGGCCTCTACAGAAAAAAATCCAGTCCACTCTGACAGAGATTCCAGAGCATTAGACAGATGGGGGAAGAAAGTGTATACGTCTGCAACTTTAGCAATGAGAGCCTTAAATTGCCAGTTTCACATGCTTAAATACCAACAATATTTGATGTCTCAGTTAAAACAAAAAAATGCTTCCAAATTCAGATCTACCTAATTATAAGGAAATGCAGGATTTATTGTATGCAGCTTAACAAGTGGAAAAACATACTTTGCAATGTGATTTTGATTCCTTGGAGGCCTCCTGTAGAGCAGCAGTTACAGGGTCTGTCATTAGAAGACTTGCTTGGTTAAAAGAGCAGACATTACCAGATCATGTTAAAGCAAAATTATTAGATGCACCTTTACAGCAGGATGTTTTATTTGGAGTTAAGACAGAAGAGGTATTAAAGAAAATGTGGGATAAAGCAAAATCTATGCAAACGGTGAAGGATTTCTTACAGGTTCAGCCTCCTCGATTTAGCAGAAATTGGCCAACAAAAAATTGGTCCTTTCCAATTTCAGACAGACCTCAAAGGGGCAGATACAGACGTCCAAGAGGCAGAGGTCAACCACAAGGTACTTGCAGGCCTCGACAATGGGGTGCTTCAACCCTGAAAGAAGGGGAAAACAGGCCTCAACCTTATAAAAAACAGCCCAATGACTTCCCACTACAGCTGCCAAACATCTCTCTCTTGGCAGCCCCCTTGGGGAGAAAACTGGCACTTTTCAGTCACAATTGGCAGATGATCACCAAAGACAAATGGGTTCTCAATATTGTGTCTCAAGGTTACAGGTTCCACTTTCACACTCTGCCAGGGTTAAAAGGAATGCCAAATCTGCCACCAAATCAATGGACAGAGGCTCAAAGACAAATTACAGCACTCATGGACATGAGAGCTATTCAAAAGGTACCAAAATAGGAACAAGGACAAGGATTTTACTCTAAACTCTTTCTGGTTCCCAGAAAGGACAAAGCCTGGAGGCCCATTCTGGATCTTTCTTCTCTAAATACTTACCTGCACGTTCCAAAATTCAAAATGTTGACACTACAGCAGCTTCTTCCCATGCTGGGCATGAAAGCTAGGCTCGTAACTTTGGACCTCAAGGAGGCATACGTGCATGTCCCTATCAGACAAAATTGCAGAAGATACCTCAGATTATTAGCAGGTTCAATGCATTACCAATTCTCTGCACTGCCCTTTGGCTTATCTAGAGCCTTTACAAAATGCCTGGCACCAGTAATTGCATTTTGCAGACAAAAAGGAATTCAAATATACCCATACTTGGATGACTGCCTTATTCAAGCAGAGAGCAAAGACATTCTTCTAAAGCATCTGGAGTTTGTAAAAAGACTGCTAATTAGCCTCGGGTACACAGTAAACGAAAAGAAATCAAAACTAGTGCCCTCACAAGAGATAATATTCCTGGGTGCCAGCTTAAATACAATGGCCCAGATGGCATATCTCACGCCAGACAAGCAAGGACAACTGACTCAATATTTCAAATTAATGGCAACAAAAACCCAACTCCCTGCAAGAAAAATTCTGCAGGCCTTGGGTTACATGGCATCTTGCATACTACTAATTCCATATGCCAAACTGCATATGAGGAAACTACAATGGTACCTAAAGAGTGTCTGGTCTCAACACTGTCACAGTTTGGAAACAGTAATACCACGTATTCCTTGCCTTCAACAGGAGTTTCGATGGTGGGCTCAAGTCTGTCACCTCAACAAGGGACAGCCTTTCACTCAACCCACAGCCAGGCGAACACTGACAACAGATGCTTCGGATTACGCCTGGGGAGCACACATTGCAGGAAAATGTATTCAGGGCAAGTGGACCGCAGAACAAAGGCATCTTCACATCAATCAAAAAGAGATGCTAGCTGTACAAAATGCCCTTATAGCTTTAAAGGACCTTCTGCATCCAGGACAACTACTACTAAAGACAGACAACACCACAGTTATGTGGTACATAAACAAGCAAGGGGGCACACATTCATATCCCCTCTGCAGACAAGCCATGACCTTGTGGAACACAGCTATAACCTATCAAGTTCATCTGCAAGCAGAATTCCTGCCAGGAGAGAAAAAACACTGGCAGACGACTTGAGCAGAAACATCATGGATCCGCATGAGTGGAAATTACATCCACAAATGTTCAGGATGATAACACAGAAATGGGGGAGCCCGGACATAGATCTGTTTGCATCCCCAATGAATTACCAGCTACAGAAATTCTGCACAAGGACTTACCACCCACAAGCATGGAAAGTGGATGCCCTCTCATTCAGCTGGAAAAATCTACAAGTATACGCTTTCCCCCAATACCTCTCCTTTCAAAGGTACTCATAAAAGCCAAACAAGAAAGGCCAAAGATGATCCTGATTGCCCCAGACTGGCCATGCCAGCACTGGTACCCAATCTTAAAGAACTTAGCACAAGGACCACCATGGATTTTGCCTCAAATTCCACAACTTCTGACTCAGCAAAACAATCAGATACTTCACGGCCAGCTCAAGACTTTAAACCTGGCTGCATGACTGATTCCTTAGTCAAGCAAACAATGCCTTTCTCCAAAGCGGTTATGGATGTCATTATGGAGTCCAGAAGGCCTAGCACTAGTTAAGCCTATTTGGATAAATCGAAGAGATTCTGTGCCTGTTACCAGGCTCACAGCCTTGATCCTCTTGTCCCAAACATTCCTCAGATTCTACAATACTTGACCGAGATGCTGGACAAAGGCCTCTCCTTTTCATCCATTAAGATCCATGCCTCTGCTATCTCTGCTCATTACAACACAGATCCACCAATTTTTTCCCATCCTTTGCTAAAACAGTACCCGAGAGGGGCTAAAAACATAAGACCGCCCTGAAGAGCACCCACTCCAACTTGGGACCTCAACTTCGTCTTAGAAAAATTAACTTTACCTCCTTTTGAGCCAGCTAACTCAGCAGACTTAAAATATGTCTCTTGGAAAACTGTTCTGCTCCTGGCAATTACCTCAGCTCTAAGAGTTTCAGAATTACGGGCACTAATGGCAGTGGAACTTTTCATCATTTTTCACCAAGACAGGGTGTCTTTAAGAACAAACCCTACCTTTATGCCAAAGGTGGCATCAAGTGTGGCTCTAAACCAAACTATTCACTTGCCACACTTGATACCACCTTTGGCATAAAGGTAGGGTTTGTTCTTAAAGACACCCTGTCTTGGTGGAAAAGAAACACAGGGAAAAGCCATTTCAAAACAGACCATTTCAAAATGGATAGGGCATTGCATACGTTTCTGCTATACACACTATGGGAAAACTGCACCTAACAACATTAGGTCTCATTCCACCAGGGCAACAGCCACTTCAGCTGCCTACCTCAGAGGAGTACCTACCAAGGACATTTTGGAAGCAGATACTTGGAGTTCTGTACATACTTCACCAAGCATTATCATCTGCCTCTTTACTCTAAATCCAGAGCTGGCTTTGCCACTGCAGTCCTGTAGGGCCTTATAGCCACCCCTAATGCCTTATAGAACCAGCCACCCTACCTCAGCTTTGGGATTCTCCCCAAGTGTAAAGACTGCAGCAGTGTATCACAATGAACATAGTACAGTTTTGTACCTACCATAAATGTAGATGTTCGAGTGTATACACTGCTGCAGTCCAGGTTACCTTCCCTCTTTCCCCTCTTACTTGTTGGTACTTACCCTAGTATTCTACCCTTTGCTACCTTTGGGGATTATTTGCTGGTAACAGAAAGTATTTGTTTGCTTTTCTTATGTATGTTTTATTAGCAATTTACATTGCCTACCTTTTGGGGGCTCCTGACATCTGGGGCAAGAAAAACTGAAGAAAATGACGTCGGCTGCATCTTATATACCCCTGGCGCACTGACATCAGGGAAGAAGCGACAAAAACTGACGCCGGACCAAGACTTTGGAATTCGGGCCAACTGCAGGACCGCCTGACGGCAGGATAACCCAAGTGTAATGACTGCAGCAGTGTATACACACGAACATCTACATTTATGGTCGGTACAAAACTGTACTTTGGGGAACATAGAAATATGTTTAGCCAGGGCATTTTTGTTATCATTATTCGTAATATCCCTTGTGTGTTTGTAAATACGGTCACAAAACCTTCTCTGGGTCTTGCCAATATAGAAACTGGCACAGTTTTCGCAAGATGCACAGTAAACCAAACCAGAAGAGTTACAGTCAAAATGAAAGGGAATCTTGATGGTTGTATTATTTAACTTAAGAAGGTCACAGACTTTCAAAAAAGAACATTGCCTGCAGTTCCCACATGTAAAGGTGCCATTCCTTCTATTAGAAGATGTAAATTCTAAAGAACCTTCTAGATATTGCTTAATGGTTTTACCTTTCTTATAAACAATTTGTGGACCTAAACCCAGAATGTCAGTGTAACCATCAAAACAGTGAAAGATATTCCAGTTTTTAACCAGAATTGTCCTTAACGGTTCCGCCCTGGGGTCATAGACAGTTAAAAATGCACTATGGAAATCTTTTTCAGTATGTCCATCCTTCATCGAAACAGTGTCTCTCACACTTTTATCAGCAATTCTTAAATGTTGAAACCAACCGTCATACCTTTTCTTCTCCACCTCCTGTTTAACATTGTATATCAAATCCTTAGGGTAACCCCTAGTTGTAAACATATCTACAAGACAATTCACTTGGTTTTGATAGACTTGATCATCTGAAACCAGTCTAGCCAGCCTGACAAACTGGCCTTTAATGACAGCCATTTTTTTGATACACAGGATGATTGCTACCAAAATGCAAAATGCTGTTGCATTAGGTGGGTTTCCTATAAAGGTTACTGCAATATCTACTCAAAGTGACATCTTTGGTAACTTCCACATCTAAATAATGCATTTTTCTTCATGAAAAGAGTGAGTGAACTTTAAAAAAGAGGTGGTTCTATTTAACTGGGAGACAAGTCAAACTCACTAGATGAATGTTTCCAAATAAAAAAAGGTCATCTAAATATCTCGAATAAAATTCCCATGGTGGTGGTTTAAATAATTCAAAAAGAAACTTAGTTTCCCACCAAAACATAATGATGTTAGCAAATATGGGGGCACAAGCCACCCCCATCGCAACACCTTTCTTTTGCAAAAAGTATTGACCATCATGGTAGACAAAGTTATGTTTTAAAACCAACTCCATTAAAGTGACTAAGACCCCCTCCCCACCTCATTGTTGGACAGCTGGGTGGTTTCAAAGAGAAATTCTTCAAACCACTGCAAGCCAAGATTGTGAGGAATTGTATTAAACAAATTTGTTACATCCACTTACCAAATCAAAAATATTTGCCGAAGTTAACTTTTCTCAACTTCAGTAGGAAATCCCATGAATCACGACAAAGGTGCTGATATCCATCCAACACTTTCTTTAATTTTACATCAATGTATTTCCCTATTGGATGGATTTTGGACTTGGCTGCATTAACTATAGGTCTCATGGGGGGGGTCATTGGGGTCCTTGTGAATTTTCGGCAGTCCAAAGATGGAAAGAACTACTGGATACTGCCAGTGTAAAAACAACCATTCATCATAAGTTATCTGCCCCTGGTCCAAAAGGTCTTGTAGAGTTAAATCAATTTTTGAATAGGAGATGTTAACACAGTTCAAAGAGGTCTCCTCATACTGGTCACTGTCAAACAAAAAAACATGTATCTTTTCTAAGTACAAGACATTATTCATAACAACTACCCCCCCCCCCCCCTGTCGGGCTTCATCACCTTAATACTTAGGTTGGTAGCTAGAGATTTGAGTAGTTTGAATTCAAATGGAGATAGGTTAAAATCCAAACTTCCAAACTAAATGTTCTTTGATGCCACAGTTTCCTAATCTCAAACTAATACATTTTCTGAAAAAGTAACAAGAGAGGTGCAAGTGGGGGGCGGGGGGTTAAAGGTGCTACTTCTCTTCATAATGTTTAAATTATGTTTGATCAAAGTGTCCTTAAAATAAATTTTTAAATTAAGCTTTCTCAGATAAATCTTAAAATCTACTAAACATCTTTCAACCATTGTAAGCATGTCAGGAACAAAACTAAAACCCTTAGAAAGCAAATCAGCATGTCCAACTCTAATGTCTTAATTACTAAAGTTGTACATCTTAAAATCACCGTTAGAATTGTATATCATAAGAGGTGACACACTCTCACCCCCTAAATTAATTTCATTGAATGTGTTAACATCAAGTTCAGTTACAAACTCATTACTATTAGAACATTTGTAGCCGAACAAAAAACTGCCATTCTCAATACACAAATTACAATCAAATCTTAAATAAGAACGGTTCCCAAAGTAACAGCTTGATTCATCTTTTTTCATATTAATACTGCAGTTAGCTACCTCCGTGTTGTTAGGTAATTCAGAAAATAGAGTTTACACTCAGATTAGAAATTACAGTCTTCTTAGAAGTATCATTCACGATAGCTTTGCGGGTGTTACTAGGAGGTGAACCATCAGAGAGTACATCAAATAAAGAGCTACAAAACTCCATTCCTCCCTGAACCTTAAAGTCACCATCAAGTTCATCAAAAAAGGAAACCCTGTTGTTAATCTGAGAGGAAAAAAATGATACATTCAGGGGTTAACATATTGAGGGGAGTCAAACCTCTCACGTTGTTCAATAAACAAGTCGTGTTCAGTGTCATAGCCCTCATGACTAAAATGTTAATTTCCCATGACAGAATCATTTGAAGTTAATAAATTTGTGATGGTAATAGTGGGGGTGCTTAAACAACTCACCTCCGCTTCTTGTATTGTGTCAAGTTCCTCCTGTTGTGTTGAGGCGTGTTCTGATAACCAGCTCTCTGGTAGTGTTGACCATAGCCTTGCGGCTCCATTTTCCTGATCCTTTCCAACCTCCACAAACCCTCTTCCGGTAAGGGTGGATGTGAGCGGTCCACTTCCTGCCGAAAAGAAGCATTGTTATTGGCTATGGTGTGATTCAAACGATCCTTCTCCACCGACAAACCTAATTTGGGGTAAGCAACCCCCTTCTCATAGTCTAAGCAGTCTCGGTTAAGCTTATTCTCTTTTCTGGTTTTAATGCCTGATATTATCCTGTCCACCTTGGAAAAAACATTTTTATAGCTGGTAGCATAATTTTCAAATAATAAATCCTGGGTGATTACAGAGTTTAGTTCAGTTGCCTCCTGGATCAATTTGTCAATGCCCTTTTGATTGTATTTAATCAACAGTTCAAGATCTTCACAACCTTGTCTGTCGTATAGATTAGTTAGTTCTTGATAGAATTGCACACTGTTTGCTGTTCCATTCAGAATTTTATTTTGCCTCAAACCTTTCGGAATTTGGTATACCCTCTTTGTTTCATATTAACATTAAACTTTGTTATATGTAAAGCCGATATTTCTTACAACTAAAACAGTGCTTGCTTACTTTAATATCTTTAACACAGACAGCAGCCACTGAAAAGACCTCCCCCTACATTTAAAGTAAACCTGACTCTACAGTACCCAAAACTGCTTTAATGTATAGAACATGCAATGTATATCACAGAATGTTTTATACAAATACTTGTAAGAACAAAATTGTTTTACATACAGTTGCTTTTTTTCCACTTTAGTGTCCTTTTAAACATTAATAACATAAAGTGTGATCCATTGTTGTCTATTTTCGTCTGATTCAACTGTGGGTTGTTCGATCCAAATGTATCCAACCTCGGCATGGATCTTGAATCTCTTCAGTTTCAGGGCTCTGACTTCTCCCCTATCCATAAATTCCTGATCTCCACCTCAATACCCGAGATCTGTTTTGCCACCTGAAGTATTTGGATGTGTTTTTGGGGGCTCCACAGACCTATATCCTTCTTAGTGCAATTTTGCTGTTACTCTTCTCCTCTGCTACTGAGAGAAGTTTTTCTCTCTTGTTAGCTTAGTTTTAGTAGAACTGGTATTTTTTCACTAGTTAGATTTCTTAGGATTGTATGGTTATTGTTAGATAGTGTCTTATTTTAGGATTGTTTATAGACTGGGCTATGCTTTCTCTTAGGCCGATATTCTTATAAGTATAGATATATACTCGTTTATTATAGATATACTTAGTGTCCTAGGTTTATAGCATTATAGTGCTGTTTCAGTGTTCTTGCCTTGTCAGTTTTGAGTCATAACTGATAGGCAAGGCTTTAAAAAGTGTATGCAGCTCAGGCACAAGCTCCCTCCACAAGACCCACACTTCTTGTATGTCTGTTGTTTGGGTGCTGCCCAGCTCAACGCAAAATGCCAGGCCTGCTCCTCTTTTAGCTCCCAGGCTCTTCAAACTAGGAGGGAAAACTGATTGTAAATTACCTTCTTCCCCTTCACATAGGGTCTGCTGTGCCACCCACTTCTACTGCGACCTCCTCTCCTTTAGGAAAAGACAAGAAATCTAAGGACATTCAGAAGGAAAAGGAGAAAGATAAAGAAGTCAAGAGAGACAAATCAAAAGAAAAGGAGAAATCGAACTCTGAAAATCCCACAAGTGATCATCAGATCTGACACTTGTGTCCCATTCAGATCCTAAAAGTCCGAGATGTTCGGGTCTGTCCTTCACCACCTTGGCTCAGATTTTCCCAGAATCCAGTGAGTCTCAGACTGCACTCACTGATCCTTCAGGAAAAGAGGTACTGAAGGCCTTGAAGGCCACCTTTGGTGATGCCATCGAACCAATCATCTAGAAACCTGACTGAGCAAGATGTCGACAGGATAATGAGGAAGTTACTCAAAATGCAGATTCAGTAGAATGCAACCAGTCAGGGATGGTGAATGATAGCTCACAGTGAGACCTAAGTGATTATAACAATATTTTGTGATCAGATGTTTGAAATGCTGACAAGATGGGATATAATCCTTAATCTGTTGCCACAAGGAGATCATTCAGGGACCTGACCAGGACTGGTATCACCATTGCTTCCTTTAAAAGAGATCAAAATCATTCATAGTGATCCTTTGGTAGTCTGGAGAATAACTAGACCTAGTATCTTCAGGCAGGAAATGGTCTTGTGGGAGGTGGATCAAGACTGCTGGTTGAGAATCAGGTCGTTAAAACTAAGTTTATTCAGGAAACTCTTATGGCTGCCATCACCAGTGTCAGATGCAGTCCCAGGATATGGAACAGGAACTCTGCCATTCTGAGTCCGGCTAGTCTTCTGCAAAAAAAAAATGCTGCTGTCTTACAGTCAGTAGATGCAAAAGTATTTCTTGTGGACAAACAGACTGAGTTGTGCAGCCTGTTGACTATATTGGAAAAAAAAAACAACAGATTGATTTCTTGCAGCAGAAATCTCCTGAGCCAAAATAGAGCTTGCTTCCTGAGATATCATTTTGGAACAAACAACAGTGACTGTCTTCTCTAAACCTGTCCTGCGTCTACTGTGAGTACCTCCTGCACAATTGCAACAGTTTCCCCCTATCAGTGCGCAGTAGTAGTTATAACATGGCTCACACTGACCCACTGAGATTGGGGTGTACACATTGTGGAGCAAATAGTCAAATGCAGCAGTGATGGCCCTATTAGACATTGCTAAATGTTCAAAATCAGATACCCTCAGTTAAATAAGGAGAGGGATGGATTTTGGATGCAGTTCCTTAAGGAGAATAACAACCATCACACAGCATAATTCTCAAGAATTACATTCTTAAAGTAGCAGAAAATATACTAAGAACTAAGCCAACATGGGAAATGAGAAAGGAAATTTTACCAATAAGCATGACTGCAAGTAGGGGTAAAGTAAATTAGGGAAGAGAAGGCTGGAATTTATTGGAGGAAATTTGCAAAGACACCAAGGTATTGACAGCAAATAACTAAGTAGAAAAGGTAATAGAATAGGATCAGGGCAAGCATAAGTTTGGACTGCAGGTTAAAGACTGCCTTCTCTACCAGGGACTGATAACAGTATAGGCAAAGAGATAGGGATGGGTGAGTGTTAAGTGAAAGACCAGCTGCTCTGATAGAGTTTCTAGTTGACTCTAGAAAAGAAGCAGATGTTAAAAGGGATAATTAGTAGGGTGTACAAAATATTGTGTGATAACTATAAGAATCTGAGGAGAATTAAAGAAATATTGAAAAAAGAGATTAGAAAGCCAGATTACAAAATAACAATGGAAAGATGGGTATGTGGCTGCCAAGTATGCAACAAAGGCCAGCAGGTTTATCATGTTTTGCTTGAAAGCATTTGTATAGGTAGTTTATACCCCAGGCAGACTTGAAAGATTTTTTTCCCCTCAGTTTGATAATAAATGGTGGAAGTGTGACGGGAAAGAGAGACATAATTGGGAACATGTTTCTGGGAATGTAATGAGTTGACAAATTTCAAAAATTCCCTCCAGACTATGTCAGAAATGCTGAAGAGCAAATAATGGTAACTAACGAAATTATTCTGTTAGCTGGGATGTAAGATCTGAATTGCCTAGACGTAGTAAGAGTTTATTAAGTTTAATGCTACTGGCTGCCAAAGAAAAGCAATTATTAGAAAATGAAAATCAGTACTTAAAACAAACGTAATTGAAGTAGTAAATATTGCACAGAAAATAAAAGAACAGGAGGTGGGATCTTTAAAGAAAGAGATGGTGCAAATTACATGTAAATAAATGGAATTTGTGGGAACAATACATTCTGAGTAATGGTCAGGAGGAGGAGGTGGAGGAGTGAGATTTAAGGGGAGGCAGGAACTAAGCAGTTTCTCTAATGTTGGAATGAATGGAAATTGTAAAAAAATATATATATACTTCATGAAAATAATGGAAATTTTGCAGTGGTTTATTTTCTTTTAATGTTTGTACTCATGTCAAACTTAAAAATGTGAATATTCAATAAAGATGTTTAAAAAAAAAAACGAAAAAGAGATGCCATCTGGAAATGGGTGAATAACATTCAGCAGTTTAGTAACCATTCTTTAAAATGTGGCTATGATGCACTGGAGCGATCGATCATGTTAAAAAGCTATTAGATGCTCCTATGGGATAATAGGTCTAGTTTTGGTGGTTCCTGCCAAACAAGTATGAAGAAAATGGAAGAGAGCAAAATCTGTACAAAACAGTAAAGATTTCTTACAGGTTCAGCCCCTGGTTTAGCAGGAACTGGCCTACCACTGCAACAGGACAATCAGTGACTGACTTCTGACACACGCCTACCAGGAGCAACAAATAGCAGCACTGGGTGGAAAGTTAGCCTTATTTCAAAAAAAATTGGCACTATATCACAAGAGACAGTGGATTTTTGCAACTATAGACAAGCTAGACAGGTCATTTTTCACACCTTACCAGTAAAAGAGGAATGCCAAACCTAGCAATTTCAGACCATTCCTCAAAGAGGCCAATTGATGATAAGGACAGACAACACCACAGTCATGTGGTGCATCAACAAACAGGGAAGCACTTTCAGTTACAGGCAATATTTGTACGGAAAAAAAAATCATCCTAGCACACATTAAGCAAGAACTACCTCGGATGCTCACGAATGGATTCTAAACCAGGCAATCCACCTACCTACCTTCTACCTTCACAGAACAGGACAGACTACTGTATACCTTGGATTACATAGACACGCTACAACAGTTCTCTACCCACAGAGCAAGAAAAAAGAAAAACTGACCAGTAGCTTATGCAAGCTTATGCAAAGGGAAGGAAGGAAGGCAAACACCAAACAGACAATCTCCAAAGGATAGGAAATTAGATTCAATTACTCCTACTCCTACCATGGAAAGCAAAAATTCCACAGAAAGGCCTCATCATTTCTACAGGGCTACAGCCACTACCACAGCTTTCTTCGAGTGGCTACTAAGGACATTATTGAGGCTGCTACTTAGTACAGTTTTGTACTACCATAAATGTAGATGTCCGAACAGGATAGCATCTGCATTTGTAAGGACTGCAGATGCTATCCTGTTCGGACATCTACATTTATGGTAGGTACAAAACTGTACTTTCCTAAAGAAGCTGACCAAATAGAGGAGCAACAACATGTGGCATGACATTTTCAGATTCCTATACCTAATAAGCTCAGCATCACTTGTGTGAGACAGCTGGAAAAGTAGGTCCACACCAGTGTTCACCAAGTAGTGGTCAGAAAAGCCTGACTCCAGTAGGCAAAAGGGTTGAGACCTGAATGCAGTCCTGGTGAACAGGGTCAATTAACACTAGAGGCACCAGACATGGAAAGGGAATGCTCCACTTACCTCTCCCAGGGAGTGGGGGGGGTGGAGTTTATTGGTACTTGGAGGCATGAAGGACAGTGCATTTTCCCTGGTGGAGACTGGAGAGACCATTTCTGTTGTTACATTTGAGAGGCAGGGTTACTTGGAGAGACTACCCCTTGCAGAAGTGCAGGGATGTCTTCTGCTATTGGCCTGTCGTACATCTCCTCACCAGCACTTTACTGCGTGTATGCAGTGTTAGGGCCAGGGAGAAAAAAATGAAAAAAAATTGAACCAACCCTGATGGCTGCTTGGATGATAACCCCTCCCATTTGGCTCTTGCTTACTGAATAGAAGGAATGGCATGATAGATTGAGAGCGAGTTTGATGGTCAGCAGGCAGCAGGGGCAAAACACACACACCAAAAAATAAATAAATAATGGGCAGACCAGGGGAATGGTTCCATTACTTAGTCTAAGTTGACTACATCTAACTGATGACTATGTACATTAAATAGCCTTTACAGTTAGCTGTGGAGGTAGTAACTTGAACAAACTCACACCCCATACTTGATAGAACTCAAGTCACAGGTAAATCATCTACTTATTTTCTGTCCTTATGTTGAAGTCACCCAAAACTAACCAGTTTTGCTGAATCGATGCTGTTTTGAGGAGAAGGCCAGTAATCTCATCTATGAAAAGCCTTTACAGTACTGGGTAGACAATAGATAAGAAAATACCTATAGCTTGCCTCCTGAATTGAGGTACAGAAAACATGGGCATGGGACATAATGAAGTCCTTACTATAGATTAATCTATTGGCAGTAAATAGAGGCTTAAAGTAATGAATTTGACAAAAATAACTGCATTGTAAAAGCAAGGGTAGCATAGTTAAATCAGCAGGTGAATAAAGCAAGCTGGATAATATAAAATAAATTCCCTACAACATCACTGAGTAATCACAATAACAATTTAAAATATTCCATTAAGTTGGAATTAAGAATGGAATCCTGAAAATATTGTCAGGCAGAATAAAAACTAAGAGAACCGTTACTTATGCAGCATAGTATAAACAACTGTGGCTGCCAAATATATTCATTGTATAGTTCATAAAAACTATCAGGCTGTTATGAAAGAAAATCCCCAATGACCAAATTTCCCAGGGGAGGATGACAGACCTGGGGTTCCACCAAAACAAAGCACATAATAGTGTCTGGTTCACTAAATGAAACCGCTTTCCATAAGATCATTAGTAGTAAGCCATTTGATGTAAAAAAAAAAAAAAAAGAGCCTGGAATAGATGGCTGTCCAATAAAACACCAGCAAATCTCCAAAAATTCAGGGAACTCAGAAACCAAACTGAAAATCAAATTAAGTTGGATAAAAAAATATACTGCACTACAAAACTTCTAAAACATTGTGGTCCTCTATAATCCAGCTGCTCAATCCCAGCCTCACCACTCAACCATTTCTTGCACTGATCTACAATTGGTAGAGTTGTTGTTTGTGTTGCTTTCAAGTTTCATTTTATTCAGTTAGTCTCACCACTCCTTTAAAATTTCCCTAATACCAACAGCCAGATGACAGCACCACTAACTATTCCTCTTTATAACCTCTCCTTTCGCCCATTCCCCACTACTTATATAAAAAAAAAAAAAATACTTAAATTGAAAGAAAAAGCCTTAGCCCCGACAACCTGCCTGTTGAATACCTTTAGATACCTGCAGAAGCAATCGACTACCCCATTTCAATTCTAACAAATTGCTCCATTAGTGAAGCACATGTCCCTACTCTATAGAAAAAATCCACGTTCTTCCCCTTCACAAAGGAAAGCATTCAACTGAGCACTCTAACTACAGACCCGTTGCCATCCTCTCCCTTCTATCAAAAATACTCAAACAATGCATCCAGTAATAACTCTTGCATTACCTTACGCAAAATAAACTCCTCTCTTCATCTCAGTATGGCTTCCATCCCCACCACAGTACCTCTTCTTCTTTACTTAGTTTCACCTATGTAGTAAACACAAGTAAGAACGACAGGAAAGTGGTGTCTGTCCCTTTCCTTCATTTATCCAAGGCCTTTGATGCAGTCTCTCACTCTGTTCTTCTATACAAACTTCATAACCTAGGATTTGACACCACTGTTATATCATGGTTTCATAGCTACCTCCAAAATAAAGCTCAAGTTGGCAAAAAGACATCTCATCCTTCCTTCCTATCCCAGTTGGAGTACCAGAAGGATCAATCTTCTCTTTAACATTTTCATCAATGACCTACATAAAGCCTGTAAACTGCATCCCTAGTACTGTATGAAGTTGATACCACAGTTGTCCGTATCACAAAAAACGTCAACAAACTACAAGAACTTAGCCAGGAGTCCTTCTCCTGTATAGAAACATGGCTAGCATCTGCACATCTATTCCTTAACCTAAATAAATCCAGACTAATCCTATTTACTCCCAAACAGCTTGCAGTCAACAAACCTCCTTCTCAATTAACCACATCCAACAAAATAAAAATCAAACTTGTTACACATACTAAACTGCTAGGTATCTGTGTAGATGAGAACCTTAAATTTGACACACATCCAAAATATAATGAAAAAAAAATTACAACAAAAAATACGTTCTCTCTGTAGAGCCAAAAGCTTCCTCTCAGACACTGTAAGAAAATACATTGTCTCTTCTTTCCTCTTGACTAGTCTAATGTATTCTGCTCCCATCCTTAACAGCATCCAGGTGACTTTGCTATACAAACTTCAGCAATGTTACTACAAAATAGCACAATTCGCTGCCAACCTTCAAAATAGAACCTGTCACTGTGCTGTCCTGAGGGAATTACATTGGCTGGAATTCCCACATTATCTAACCCACTCACAACTTCCACAAATCCATAACATTGTGTATAAACCTAACTACCACCCATCCATTGCCAACCTCATACAAATATATAACCCTTCCAGGCTACTACATTCATCAGACAGGTAACTACTACATTTATCCAAATCCAACAATTCTGCTGGCAAATCACTCCTCTCCCACCACTTCACTAAATCCAGTCACAGCATCCCACTAGCAATACAAGAACACTACCTAAAATCATTTATATTTAACTAAAGCTCTATCTGCTATGTTACCAGCTCTGTACATGTCATGTTCCTGGATAAGCTCCAATCCCTTACTGTCACCACTCTTTTATATAACTGTTCATAATACAGCTGCTACTTCATAATTTCCAGCTATCTGACTATATACTACCCCTCTCCAATATTATCTCTATCTCTCTTTTACCCGGACCTCCTCAATACTCTGTCATAATTTGTAACCATCTTCATTCTATGATTACTTCACTGTCTCCTACTCAATTTCTATTTTGAGCTGATTCCATTTATAAGTAGCTAAACTCTTGTAAGATGTATATTAGCTAATATTGTGCTATATTCTTCATTTAAGTGTCACGTTTTCATTAGCTGTCATATCATTACAATTCTGTGTATGTACATTTACTATTTTTTGATTAACAGTCTTATCATTACTGGTCCATGTATGTATCTAAATTTACTTTGTAAATCCTGTATATCTGCTTTCTACTCATCTGTAAAAGGAAGCATTTCTTCCTGGGCCTCCGCTGAAAATGGGACTTGTGCCTAGTCAGACTTTCCTGGAAAACAAAAGCTATATATAAATAAATAAGTAAATACATCATTTTAATTACTAATCAGCTGCAGCAGAATCTAAAAAGTCCAAATGATAGAGTCCAGTTTAAAGGCACTGGGTTCTCTGAAGTTGAGTATATACCACCTGGGATTCAACCCAACACTAAGATCACATTGTGGAGGGTGCTAAATATTGGAAAGAACAAGCAAAAATGAAGAGTAAGACTGAATTTCTTTCCTTAATCTTGTTTTTCATTCAGAGATTTGTTGCATGAAAAGGTTGTAACTCTAAAATGCATCTCACAACACCTAGAAACCTTGTGGCTTCTGGGGCCCAAGAGGTCCACAGGCCCCCAGTTTAATACAGTTATTTCCACTCCAGTTTTTACAGTGTAGCCTGAGTCAGTTAGGATATGTTGAAAGGATGCAGGAAAAATAAAAAAATTGAGTAAAACTTAATTTCTTTATTTGATCATGATTTTGTTCATGTAATTATTGGATGAAAATTTTGTTTAAAAAAACTCTAAAAATGCATTGTAGAGCATTTTGAAATCTAATGGCTTATGTGGGGGCTGCCCCTGGCTTAATACTGTAGAATCCCTCTTATCCGGTCTCTCTTTAACCGGCCATTGGATTTCTGCTCTATCCCTAGCAAAAGGCAACAGAGAAGAACAATACTTCCTTCTCCTCTGGGCTAAATAATGACAGACATTTGAGCTTTAGACTTTATATTCTTTAGCAAAATCCATACAAACATAAATCCTGTTATTCTAGCTGATTTATAACCTCTAACTGCTATTCTGTATGCTTTTTCTGATTAACCAGCGTTGGTTTATCCAGCCTAAGGTCCAGTCCCAGTGAGACCAGATGAGAGGGAGTCTACAGTACAGTAATTTCCATAGAAGTTATTACACTGTACTCTTGGTCAGTTAGGATATGCTGAAATGATGCAGGAAAAAAACAAAGTTGAAAAGTCAGACTTGATCACATATATAATGCCAGTGGAGTAACAAGTAGCACACTCACCTTTGGTGCACAAGGCTGTGGGTTCTACCTGCACCAGATAAGTCAATTTCTGATATTTCAGTGCCACTCAAGGAGAGTGCTGTCTTCTTCAATATGCAGCTCTTCGGATGAGATGTTAAACATAGGCTTCATCTGCTGCTGTTGGTGGTAGCTGAGGTGGATGTAAAAACATCCAATAGCACCTACTGAAAGGAGTAGAGGAAGTTCCCCGATAACCTGGCCCAGTAGTACAAATATCACCTCTGGTCTCCCCTGAAAAGTAGCTACTAGCCTAGTCAGACTAACCAGGTCAACAAAGAGTAAAATAAATAAATAATCATGAGCTTTGTTTACATAATCATTGGATGAAAAGGTTGTTTAAAAAATTCTAAAATGTGGCATAGATCTTTTGTGCTTAGGGTGCTAGTTCACCTAAGGCCAGCCCTGGCCTTACAGTTGTATACATTCTGAATAACACCTGTTACCAAGTGTGATGTTTCAGCCTCTAATCAATAGTTGTTAAAAAAAATTATACTGAGATGATAGAAAAATAATACCAGTTACATCTTAAATTAAAATATGCCAAGTAGCAGTTCTCAAGTTATGCTGTAGCAATATAGGGAGGAACAGAAAGAAAAGATTTATGTAGCTGTAAACAAATTTGCTAAGGACTATTTCTTATGTTTCAGTAAAGTCAGTATTTTAATAGCCATAGTGAAACTGATACTGTACCGTAGGTAGAAGAAATGTTAATAAGAGTGGGCTTGTGATTCACAATGTTGTGTGCATAAATGGTCTGAAGTCTGAATGCAGTCTGAACTTAACAAAAATTGTGCTAAAGTTTTTAGTTTTATAGATTCACTTGAGCAAATGGAATTCATGACATGCATTTCGAGCCAAGTTTTTAATTTAGTTGCACTGTAAGTAAACACTGTTCCTTTAATTTACCTTTTGTGTTCCATTTTTTGATCCTGTTATGGTCAGCTATAAGGACATGTATTATTAATGATGTTATCATTATATTTGCCAGTGAAGTTAAACAGCATAAAATCAGACACTTCAAAAACTATTGTACTAAGCTGTCTAAAGAAAAGGCAAGCTGTGATTTATCCACAATATACTGATGTGTAAACTTGAGGCTGTCATGCATGTCACAACCCTGGGGCAGGCCACACAAAATTATTTTTTCCAGCAACAAGCAAGGAACTGATGTAGTGCAGTTTGTTAGAGAAAGGTAGTACTGTGAATTATGTAATATTCTGTCTAATTATAACACAAAAAAAGGAAAAAAACTAAAACCAGAAGATGTTGAACTTTATAAACTTAAATTATTGAAGTTCCCAGAATGTCCAGATATGCTTGTAACATTAGTTGCTTAGTTCAATTTTTTGTGTTAGTTTTTGTGGTTGTAATACTGTAAGCTCTGCTAAAATTTATATCATTACAGTTTGTATTTGTCTTCCAAGAAAAGAAAATTCCTAGGCAGAGGAGGCGCTCATATATAGAAGTGTTTGCCAAGAATCAATTTTGTCAGCCTGCCTGATCCAGAACAAATAAAACTCATGCATACGTTAAGTAATTTGTTAAAAATGCATAAATGAAACTATTACCAGTGTTTTATTTTATTTGTTAGTTTTGCACAAATGAAGCAGTTATCAGTGATATTGTAAAGCAAAGTAGCACCCTTAAATTTTTTTCTGTATTGCAAGCTGATGGGTATGCTTTTTCTTTTTAGACCATACTAGTTCAGAATTTTCTTACATTTGTTTTAAATATTTTCAGAGAAAGTCTAGATTTAAGACAGTGTTGTCCTGTTTGATTTAATCTCTTTATGTATTTACCCTTTTAAACCATAATCTGCGCCACAAGAACAATAAGGGCAACTTAAGTAGACATTTAAAGAGTAGCCAGTCGACCTGCATGTTTTTGAGACATGGGAGGAAACAAGAGTAACTGGAGAAAACCCTCACTGATGGGTGGGGGATCATGCCCACTTGATACAGACAGTAACCAGATTAAGCCATGGGCCCTAAAGCTCTAAGGTAGAAATCTTAAGCAATGAGCCACTCTACTTCCTTGTGCATAGAAAGATAAGAAATTTCATAGCCACGTAAAAAAAAAGTGTTTCTGCAAGTCTCTTGTTTGGTCAGTCATTCCCAGCTGAACAGGCTTTGATCAATAAACCAGATTCATAAATGTGTGTGTGTTTGTGTAGGTATATCTTTATCTATATATATACAAACATCTTACTTCTTACTCAAATGGTGTAATTACTGCATCCCTTTGAAACCTCTGGAAAACAATGACTAAAAAAACTGATAAATAGAATACTCTGGAGTCTAATTCATGTGGTATGTGGATTATCTGGTACTGTTAATATCAGACGATTTTATTTCATGACTTGTGTATTTCATGCATTGCATGTCATACATACACACTGAAGAAATATAAAACTTTTCAAGTTTCTATGAATCAAAAACTGAAAAGTAAAAAATAAAAGGTATGCCCATTTTGAAAAAAAATGATCTGCAAACAAAGGAAAGTTGTTATTCTAGTAACAAAAGGAAAAAAGTATGCAGGACCTGCTCTCAGCTTTTTTAATTGTGCAATAAGCGTTGCAATGAGCATTACTGTTTTCATTATATTCCTAGTTAGATGGGGTTATTTAATTAATGTATTTGCTTTGTTATTTTGCTGTAGTCATCATGTCATTGTATGAGTTTCATATTGGGAATCCCTACTTCACTAGTAAGTCATTAGGCAGGAGATACATCCAACAAGATGCGAGATTCTTGTAAAAGCTGATTGCAAGGCAGAGGAGACCAATAATTGAGTACAATGTATCCTTAGACATATACCTCGCCAGCTACCTGCAACATTTGTAGCATTATTAGAGGTTTCTCACCAAAAAAATACAGGGTGTAACCAACATGTCATATGCGGACCAATTAAAAGCTCTATCACTATATTCAGTTTCCTACCAGTTACTGAGGGGTGATCTATGCCTGACCTACAAAGCAGTCTCTGACCCAGCCCTGATGAAAATTTGCATATTTGCAAAACTAACTGCTGGAGAGGTACCAGCTGCAAGGATCTAAACCTGGTTTCTGACATGAATAAATCATGCTGGAGAGACAGATATATGTCCCAGAGATTGCCCCTCCTCTGCAGTAGGCTTCCTGTTCACATGAAACAGATCCCTTCCCTTACCATCTTTAAGTGGACTCCAGACCAGTGGATGGGAAATAGCAAATTCACTACTGGGGTGGCACCCATGTCTCTTATGGACAGAGTCAGTCTAAAATTTGTCAAAACTGCACTTACTGACCCTTGTTATCTTTCCTTTAGGAATAGATAATTAGGTAAAGTCTGGGTAAAACTGGCTGGGGTTGTAAGGGCTCTTAAGCCATTAACCTATTAATCTTCTATGAACCTATAAGGGGAAAACACAGTAGTCAAACAACAAAGTATTCGCTCTGAGAGAGCTGCCATAATTTCAACTTTAGTTTCAGTGGCAAAGAAGCATACAGCCATTAAAATACTGACTGTTATAGGACCTGTCCATCTTTTTGTACCTTCAGGACAACAGGACTAACAGGAGTTATTTTTTTTATTCAGAATGAATGTTGGCTAACAGTTTTGCTTAAGCTAGCCAGTATCATTTTTTAAGTATTAAAAGGATATGCTGTCTAAAAATGCACTTTAATTTTTTTTTTTTTTTGTATTAGAAGGAGGGCTACATTTTGGAAGTTGGTGTACATTGGAAAAGAACCTAGCTACACTTCATTTAGAGAATCTCGGTAGTTTGGGAAACGGTGAACACACAATGTGGTCCCCTTACTGAGAAATACACCCCAGAAATAGTTCAATAAGCCCGTCTACCTTATCATGGCTTTTAGCATAAGCAGTTGCCCACCCTTTCCTTATTTCTCATTATGTTCACATAAGCATAATGAAATTTATTCCTGAGCCTGTGTTGCCTTCTCATTAAGACATACAGATATCGATAAATAAACACAGAGTTAAACTGCATGCATGTAGGGTCAGAGAATTACATAGTCTGCTATGCACTCTTCAGTAAGTGACTGCCTTTCTCTGTATGTATTTGAGCATTCCTAGCTTGTGTGTAGTTTAGTAAGATTTTTCTGTCATTCAGATTAGTCGGTCTAAACTTTGCCTTATTTAAGACATTAATTTCTTCCCAGCACTGTACCTGAAGGAAACCATCTTACATTTTTGCTCTTAAACTTTCTTGCCCAACTAACCACAAGAGGGCAGAATGCTCCTATTGTTTATTGTTATTTTGCATGTGAATTTCTAGGTGTAGTTGTGCTTGTCTGGCAATAGAATTGTTAGAATACTTGCTGGGCTGATTCTTCTGCCTAGGTTCTTCATATGTTGTTTGTGTTAGAGTATACAATACTGCAGGGTTGGGGGAGCTGCAGTCTTTATCACTGAGCTGATTTTTCCCCATTTTTTAAATTTGCACATGTATATCAGTTTATGAATTATGAAAACAAAACTATGTTATAGGAGTACTTTTATTAGCTCTGATTCACAGCAATGAAAACATTTCTGTTAAATGTTAGAAAATCTGTTCACCAGCTGAAGTTCATTAAGTTAATTGTCCCTTTGTTTCTGTCAACATTAAACAATGTGTCATATGTCACTGTTTTAACTCTTTGCAAAAAAACATACAATATGACTAAACTACTTTATTGTTTGGTATTGGTACTGTTATGCCTTGTGTTTTGATGTCTTGATAGAGAAGGGGTGGAATGAAATTAGCTATATTGAGGTACAGTTGCATTTTTGGAAATGTGCACCAACTTGTACTCCAGTTTCCAGAATGTAGCCACCTCCATGACCATAGGCGCAAGTGTTTCCGAACAGTATACTTTTTAAATGGTGGGGAAAAACTCCTGAATTAATGTACTTATTGAGAAAAAATAACCAACCAGATATCCAGGAGAGAAAAAAAAACATTCAAAAGGCATTCTGAAAAAAAAATATTTAGGAAAATGTCAAATGTAGATTTTTTTCTTGCACATTATTTTGCACCATTCACCTATTGCCCATCAACCCCTTCCCCCAGCTGCTTCATAGACCCATTAGTTCCCCAGGGAATGGAGCTCATTCATCCCCATGGGGCATGCCGGGAATGTTATGCAGTTATCCATGCTGGGAATTGTTTTTTTTTCCCCATCATATGGACCTGTGTTCCTCTATGAGTATGCTCAGACATCTTGAGGCAGCCGTGCAATAGATCTGTGTGAAGGGATGTCACCCACACTGTAAATGGTGTCGTTCCTTTTAGCCATGCCATACCATTGTTATGTTCTCTGAGACAGAAACATATCAAGTATGTTTTTTGTTCTTCACTAAGGAATCTAACTTGCTTGGTGTGCACCTTAACAATGTTCATCCTAGGATCAGTGTTGTAGTAGCATAAAGAGATATGGGATGTATTCTGTCAAGGATATCAGACATTTGGCCACTGTACAAAAGCTTGCAATTACCCTCTTCATGTATCATATGTATATTGAGATAGTATGCTGGTATAAATGGGATGTATGGATGCCAAAATTCAGAACTTTCTTGCTGTTGAAGAAGAGTTTAGTCAAACATCTCATCTATACTGTGTCTTGTATGTCGGTAGTTGGCTCATTATCTGACCAACATCTCCTATCCATTCACAAACCCAAGATCAGCATAGGAAAAAACCTTTATAGCCGTTACCCAGCTGAAAACTGGAATAAACTACCACTTGACATCCGACACCTTAGACCCAAACTAACAGTAAAAAAATCACTTAAGCAAAAATAAACTATGCCTGTGCTATCTCCCCCCTGAGTAACCCATCTCTATAGCCCACCCATTGTCTCACCTTACGTCTACTTCAGTGAAACCCTACCTTCCTCCTCATCACTCTTCACTTCAACACTGCAAACCATCTTTCCTAACTCTTTCCCTCGAACCTACACTCTTAAAAAGATCTTGCATGCTACCTCTTCTCCCTTTCACAGCCAGTTTGATCTGTACTGATGTCTAACTTTCAGCAGTTGAAAGACTAAGCTTAGAAACACTTACCTAATTACCTTTTACCTCACTGTAACCACTTTTCCTTGCCTGGTAAATTTTATTTGCATTGTATTCTCTTTTACTCTGCACTGTATCCTAATATGTGTTAATATGTAGAGGCTAATTGTTATTCATGTTAACCTGCTTTTGTATATATATACTTGTGATTTTGTAGTATTATCTTTGTACTAAGTCTATGTGGAGCTTTTCTCCCCTGGTCTCCACTGAAAAAGGGGTCTGTCCCATCTGGACCAACCTGGTCAACAAATGTCAAATAAATAAATGTTGCCGCAATGCATGAGGGACAAGAGTGTAAACCAAGTGTGAATTGTGATTACTTGTCCATTTGCCCAGATTGAGTTTGAATAGTGTAAGAGAAGTACTTTGCTTTATGTGTTGAGGAAGATTATTCTAAAGAAGTGGTATTCTATCTGATACATATCTGTTCCTCCAACACATTCTGTTTATGCCGTAAAAGAGATTTAGATCAATCGAGCAAGTGTTAATGCCTCCTCCACTGGATTTGCGAATACAGGATAGGGTCTGTTGACACTCTGTATGCCAGTTAGCAATCTCCTCTCATTAGCAAGCATGACACAGAGAAGAGGGACAAGGTTTTGAGATGGTCTCTATAATTTTTATTATTTATGCCCTTGATTTTCTCAGTAAGAAAACATTGTGGCCATTCAAGCTGTGCCAAATTTTAGAACAGGTACATACTGAGAGAGGCATTACTCAACAATTAGCCTAATGAGTGTGGAATACAGTGGAATGGTCACATCCCTGGGCTTGGACACCGTATCCTTAGTAATACGTTGTGCAATGCATTTTCTTACAATTAGGGATATATAAATGATCAAAGGAAAATTTATTGTGTACAAAAGTTCCCAGGTCTGTAACTACTGGATCAGTTTTCAGAACGAAATCCATAATTTCTTCTAGCCTAGTTGCTGTGCAAATTATTTAGTTCATTTCATTAGGGCAAAACGATGGAATGTTTTACTAGTCCATTACAAAAACTGTTGATATTATAGGTTCATAGGTAGGTACTAGGCTATCGGCCCAAGGGCCTATGTAAGCCTAGCCAGCAAGATTCCATAGCTTACACCACGCAAGAAAGTTATTTTCCTGTGCCACTGTCGAGCAGAGACACAGAAATGATTAGGCCATGATTGTGTAATCATTTTAAGCCCATATGTTTTTTGTTCCTCATAGCTAAATTATTCAAATGTGCATTCAGTTTTATTTGGGAAAATAAATTAAGTCGTCAACACTTTGTGTTTGTGCATTGCTGGATACACAGATGGCTATAGATGGAACAGATTGTAGGATAACTATCTACATAATTTTATATGCAACCTTTTTAATGTTTTAGAGACGCGTATATTAACAGGACCAGTTGCATAGATCATGAAAAGCTTGACTCTCTGTTTTGTGCCATTGCCTCCCCCCATCTGCAGTGAGCTTATAACATATGGGTGATGCAGTGTAATAACATTAAAGAAATATGTCATTCCATTGCTGTTAAATCCTTATTCAAAGCAGGTTACAGTACATTGATATCTTTTGTGTTGTCATTGACCTGTTTTATATGGAATAGTTGAGAAAGCATTTCAAGAGTTTTGATGTATACCATTTTTCATATTCTTTTCACATATTTTTCTGCAGTGATAGCTAAAATAAGAGTAATGCACTGGCTTCATTTAACATATTGGGCTTTAGAAGTGTAAGAAATATTTGCCCTGTTCTGTATCTTTTAATGTTCTTTTTTTGTTATGTAATAATGCTGGTTGTTTATAACTCTGACTAAAGATTTCAGTTACACAAGAGTAATTTGACTATGGGTGAAAGCTTTTGTGCTTCACCAGTTAAACATGATTAATATATCCATGCACTATGCACTATAGACAGCAGTATACTGTGGGTTGCCTAGCAAGATAAACTGTTTTAAGTTAACATTTATAAAGTTAATGAATGATCAGTGATTGAATGATGCTGTATAATAATTGTAGATGAAATGCAACTGTGGATGACTGTTGTTGGCTTCTGCTGATTGTTTTCATAAAAACAATTTAAAATGTCTGTGGTGTTTAAACTGTCTGGCTTTACCACCATGTGCACCATACATCTCAAACTGTCTTACCACAGATAAAGAATGCTAAGAAATGCTACATTTGAAGTATTTAGTGATCAGCACCATATATGGTATAGCAGTATATATTCAGGGGTTTAGGCTCATTTAGTTGGAAAAAAACTTATAGACAGTAGATGTTGCCTAGTGTTGTGTACTTTTAAGTACTATTTTTGGGCCGTATTTGGCAAAGCAGGATGGATTGACAGGTAGATAATAATCCTCAGCCTGATAGTGGTTACAGGAAATATATTATGTTTCGTCTGTGTTTACATGTAGATACTGGAGGAAAACACAGCTAGAATTAGGAAAGGGGCCACTGTTGCTTTTTTTTTATCTGAGACTTGTATTCATAAATATGAAAGCTAATAATTTGTTAAAGACCTATTAGTATACTTGGTTTTCCTTAATTTTTAACTGTCTTTTGTATTTTAACCTCATTGTTCAACAAGATAGGTCTGTATTAGGTTCGTCAGCTAAAAACAGGGAACTTCAAGCCATTGGCAGGATTGTAGAATTTACTTGCTTCCTTGGGACCAAGAAAATTATCAAGTGCCATTCAGTGTGATAAACTTCAAAACATATTCACACAGATCAGAAAAGATGCTTATCTGATAAAGACAGAGATTGAAGTTCTAGGTTTTGGGTTCATGCATCATACTACTGCAACCATTTGTTCCATATGTCCTCTTCATGGCTTGGATTTACTGTAGTGAGCATCAACACTTTCGGCAGCTGGGACTTCTATGATGCCTGCACACTGATCTACAGGTTAATTGGGAGCTCTGTTAGTGGGAAAACAGAAGCTGTGAAAAATAGTAAAAGTTTGGGTAAAATAAGTTACTGGCTAGCAGTTACATTGCCTGGGTGTCAGTAAAGAGGAAATGTGGAGAAAGTAAGAGAAAATTAACTAGAAAAGGAGAAGAAAAATATGGTTTGAAAGAATCTTGCAGTTGTTAAACAAAAGTTCATGTTTCAGCTTGGTATAGGACATGGCTTCCATTAATTAAGAGGAAAAAAATAATCAAATACAGTCATATGTTTTTAAAAATAAGTAAAACACCAAATGCACGTATAAAGTCAAATACCTAAGTAGAAGATGCTTTAATTATTCAGATAAAGTGATAAAACTGAGGATGAAATTAGAAAAGCCTGGCAGAGCATGAGGCTTCTCAAAAAGAGCTCTTTCAAAAAAAAAAAAACTGAAGTTTACAGAGCACGCAGAGAAAACCTAAGATTATTACTCTTCAGAAAAACTAGAAAGGCAGACTGCATTCATTTTATAAAAATACAAATGAACAGCTGAACTGCTGTTCTACAGTAAGATTTGTTAATTGAGAGGACACACCATGTTGTTTTTTGTAAATGTGAACATGAACATGAGAAAGCAGCCAATCATGTTTTAGTAAATATGCAATCATACCAGCAGAACGAGTTGTTCATGACAAAATTTTGGCAGAAGGGAAGAGTATTAAAAATTGGGGACAGCAGAATGTTTGCGGGAAATGATTTTTCACTGTACACCAGGCAGAAGAAAGCAAGTTATTATCCCAGCAATCGGGGGATGTCAAAACAAAAAAATACTATCTTGTTTGCTTGTTTCCTGCCTTTCCTAGCTAGTATAATCCAGTTTCTAGGCTTTACTTGTCTCAGGACTTTATTTTCTGTGTTCAGAGCTATCCAGACCTTGCTGTGGTAGAGGGAAGTCTTACTGCTTACCAGTGGGACAGGTGAGCTTTGTACCGACTATCTAACACTAGAGGAGTGGTTTCCAGCTCTAAAACTGTAATTTTATTAGCCTTTTTGGGCTGATTTCTATCCCTTTTAAATTTCTGGCTTAAAAATGCGTGTGTTTGCACATTTTTCGCATTGTACAGTACCGCAGGGCTACGGTTAAACTATTTCAGGTGCCAGAAAGTCTGCTCTTCAAATTTTCCTTTAGAACTAGCTGGTTTCTCAGTAGTAGCACTAAAATCTGAACCCCTGTGTTTAGCACTTGCTCTAGAACCTGCTGGAAAGCACTAGGAAGCCTTAAACTGATACAAGCACTCAACTCTCCTTGTCATTAAGGAGAAATTAATCGTAGACACTAAGCCTATAATTGGAAAGTACCTTGCAAAGGTAAGGGAAAACAGCTCTTGTACTTTACAAAAAGCACCTAAACATGCATGTCCAAGGGTCAGCTTCCTGTGATTTCTCCTGGTCCACCTGGTGAATCTGGGCATACTGGGGCAATGCAACAACTGCCTCATGTACACAGACCACCCTCTCCTCCTACCACCCAACACTACAACCTGCGAGAGATGCACTTACATAGCCAAACTGGAAGCAAAGCCCTCTCCAGCTAAGATTGTGCTAGACAGTCAAGGGGAGAAGGTTAACACCTGCACTACATCTCAAACAGCACATAGCCCTTCAAAACCCACACCATCAACATCCACACATAGCAACACTAAACCCACATATGCGGAGGCCCTTAATATTAACCTGTCCAAGCAACAAGGACCTCCGAAGCTGAAACGCAAACAAACACCAGTTACAACCAAAGTGACACATAGCTCACAACACCAGTGTGCCACTCAACAACAGCCCCTAAGGCAAGAAAATGTACCCAACACTTTAGTCATAGGTGATTCTATAGTCAGGCACACTGATGTCCCACTCACCAGGCTGAACAAGGAGAAAATTATAGTCAGCTGCCTGTTGGGTGCCAGGATCCGCCACATAACACATGCACTCAAGTCACTCCACAACAAGTACAAATATGACTGTCATTGTCCATGTTGGAGTGAATGACTTGAGACGTACCTTCCTGGACTACATGAAAAGAGACATGGAAGACCTCTTGGATCATGTGGCCCAGGCAGTTATGACCCTAGCCCTGAGTAGCATCCTGCCTTCGCCCACAATAATACCGCAGTATAAGGACAAAATGATTGACTTCAACAATTGGCTAAGCTTCTGGTGTCATTCAAAGGGGATCCAGTATCTGTCTGCCCGGGAAGACATGATCGACAAACCACAATGTTTTGCCAGAGATAGTCTGCACCTGTCACCCCCTGGGATTCAGGTTACTGGCTAAAGCTTTTGCCACCCATATAGTGCCTTTTTTAGGCAATGTTCAAAGGACAAAACCACCACCGTAACAGATACAAGCATGCAAAATCTGAAGGTAATGCTACTCAATGCTAGAAGTCTAAACCTCAGAATGCACTCTCTCAAGGCACTCCTAAAAATGGAGAACATCGATATCTGTGCAGTAACTGAGACCTGGTTCAAGGCTTCAGAGAGCACCCCTGCAATACCAGGCTGCAACTCTTACCACACTTTTCGGCCACCAAACCAAGACTGAAACTGTAAAGGTGGAGGAGTGTTCCATATTCACCAAGGATAGTCACATCTCCAGGCTAGTTGCATCTGAAATTCTCCAGGTACAACTAACACTAGGTAAGACTGCAATCCAAATTGTAGATTGCTACAGATCCCCCACCATGCCCCAAGAGTTTCATTGCACCTTTATAAACATACTGGAAAATGTTAAGATACAACCAAGCACTCTAATAATACTGGGTGATTTCAACTACCCTGACATTAACTGGGAAAACTACTCAGGTACCAACACCTTTTCCCAACGGTTCTTGGAATTAAAAAATTCCAATGCCCTGGATCAACTAATCCATTGTCCCACCAGGGGCTCCAATATCCTAGACCTGGTCATTACCAATATGGGAGATAGATGCTCCACACCTGTGATCACCCCCTCATTGGTCAGTTTTGACCATAAGCAAATCACCCTTGACATCCCCATCCCACCCTCACCGTCCAGTAAGGAAACCTCTGTAAAAAACTTCTCCAAAGCCAACTTCATGCTGCTCAAGTCAGAAGTGACAAACTTCATGACACCCATGCAGACGAGGTCTGAAAGTTCGACTGCTGAATCCTACACTAAGGCACTGTACAAGCACATCCACTCATGCATGAATCGTGCCATCGCAGATAGAACCAAGACGGTCTCCTCCAAAAAAAGGAGCCAATCTGGTGGTCCCCTGACATAAACAAAACTATACAACAGAAGGAAGAAACTGTTGCAGAAAAGAGGAAAATCCCTGGATGCAAAAAAAACTCCCTTACCAGCCCAGTAAGAAGCTGAGATCCCTCATAAAATTCTCCAAAGCTAGTTACGAAAATAAAATTGCCGAAGATTCCAAAGAAAAGGCATTCTATAGTTATGTCAAGAATCTAAATGGTAATGCTCAGATCTGCTCTGAGCTTCAACAGAATGGCATTAAATATACTGATCCCAAGGATATTGCCAATATCCTGGAAGATCAATTTAGTGCCAACTTCACCCCCTAAAGGACCCATCTCAATACCAAAAGATTGCCAAATTTTGGTAATCACTGCCATACAGGTAGAAACTGCACTCTACAAAGCTAAGAAAACAGCATCCATGGGACCAGATGACATCCCGGGCTGTGTACTACATGAACTACAAAATGAACTGGCACCTCACCTAAGTGTCATGTTTAATCATAGCCTCCCCTTAGGCTTCGTGCCCAATGAGTGGCGCACAGCTACAGTTATCCCACTCCACACGGGGGATCCACCTTGGATCCCGGGAACTACTGTCCCATCAGTCTGGCGAGCCTGATCTGCAAGGGCATGGAATGCATTATCATGGAACTTATAAACAAAGACATTGGCAACCTTCAAACACTGGACCCCACGCAGTTTGGGTTCGTGAAGGGCCGATCTTGTCTCCTGAACCTGATTGACTGTTTCAAGTCAGTCTCCAGAGCTGTGGACGAGGCAAGGCTTTTGACACCATCCCCCACTCTGGAATCAGATAAACGTACTAATCTGGGCATAAATCCCTACGTGACTCAATGGGTTGCCATCTGGCGTACTGACCGAACCCAGACTGTAAAAGTAGCCGACTCCAAATCCAGCTCCAGACAAGTGGAGTACCTCAGGGTTCAGTCCTGGGACTGGTGTTGTTTTGCATCTACTTCTCTGAAGTACAGGCCAACACTAAGGGACTCTGGCTAACAAAGTTCGCAGATGACTGCCAACTGGGAGCCATTATTGAATCCCCAAATTATGTGAATATTCTACAAATGGGCCTTACAGAAACAGATGCTTGATGCCAGATCCATGGGCTCAAGCTTAATGCCAAGAAATGTATAGTTATCTCCTTTGGGAAAAAACATGTACCCACATAGGTGGCAGTACACTAAACACCGAAAGTGTGATGAGAGAGTTAGGGACACAGGTGGACAGTGGTCTCACCTTCGATAACCACATCGCCACAACAGTCAGGAAATCCTTCCATGTGGCACACCTCATCACTAAGGGCTTTTCATCTGGAAAAAAGGAGGTCATTGTCCCACTGTACTCATCCCTCATTAGACCCATTATAGAGTACAATGCCCCATTTGGTATGTACCTCACAAGACATCTGCAACAGCTGGAAAGGCCGCAGAAATAACTCACTAAAAGAATCACAGGCCTAAAGCAGATGCCCTATGCTGACCGTCTAAAACAAACTCCAGCTCTACTCTGTGGCATATCATCTACTCAGAGGCAATCTCTGTTTAACACACAAGGCCATGTCAAACCCTGAGCTGTTGGACATGCTCCACTTAAATAAATCCCAATCCCTCAGAGCCACACGCTCCAGGGATCTAAACCTTGTCATCACAATGAACAAAACATGCTGGAGGGATAAGTTCCTGACCCAGAGAGTCCCCATACTCTGGAATAGACTGTCCATACATGTCAAGCAGAGCGCCTCCTTGGCCCTCTTCAAAAGGAACCTTGATGATTGGATGGGAGATAGAAAATTCACCCTGGGGATCATGTCAATCGCCCTGCTAGACAGGGGTCCAGAGAAGTAAATATTGTGGGAAGAAATATCCAGGGAATTGTTATGGCTAGGCTTGTATAGGCCCTAGGGCCGATAGCCTAGTACCAACTTATGAGATTCAAGCTGCTGTATCCAGCTGTCTTCAAAATGTTGTTCTCTGGAGGATCAGCAACATTTTTTGATGCAGAACATGCTAAGGAGGAAATAAAAACAAAAAGTTTATTTAACAAAGAGAGCGACAATAAGCAGAAAGGGACTTAGTTTTCTTTCTCCAGACTATAACAAAGTCCATAGAGAGACTTTATAAGTAAAACCTTTTCCACTCTTCTAAGGAGAAATGCTTGAGAGACAGAAGAAAAGCACAGGAACTGGCTAGAAGAATCAGGAGTACTTTAGACTTGTGTTGGGAGATGCAAATAGTCAGAAAGAAGACCAGCAATACTGTAAAATAAGTGAATAAATGGAAGACTATAAATGATCAGTTCCCATTAGATGTAGTAATACACATGTGAACTACTGCTTTGCAAGAAATGACTTTGAAAGAGTGGAATTTTTTTGATTGTTTTAAACTGCTGGGTGAAATATAAAGCATATACCCCACTTTATATGATTTAATGTTTAGAATAATATTTCAGGAAATGAAGACCTAACTGTAAGTGAAACCATTTTTGCTATTATTAATACTTGTATAAAAATAATGATGTAAATTGCACAGTATATTGTAAAGCTGTTTTGCAGAATGTGCAGCCAGGTGAATTTTAAATGTGAGGTGGGGAATCTGATCAGGCACTGAATAGGCATGAGAGATCTATATCAGAAATGCAGCAATCCAAGAAAAGCACAGTTTCAGTTTAGTTGATACCAGATGCTTTATATGAAGAGATTTTGGAGAAATTAATTGAATTAGAGGACAGAGCAAGGCATGTAAACCTGACATTTTTAAATATTCCAAAAGTTAGATAAGTAAAAGACTGTATCTTATTTATGACATAATTGTTTAGTAGTTGGATAGGAGTCCCAAAGTAGAGATTGTATTAGATAGAGCTCATAGAGTTATTGTACCATAGAGTGATTCTGCAGAACTTTCCCAATCTATTTTAGTGAAGTTCCAAAGCTTTCACCTGAAAGGAAGTATCATGTCAAAGTTATAGGTTAGAGACAAAATGCTGTAAGTGACAGGACAGAAAGTGGACCTGGATAATGAATTTTTGCTCACCACAAGAGTTAGAAGGAGTGGGTACATTCAATGTTCAGAAAATGCAGAATGGCAGGCTTGAGATTCAAATTATCATGTTGTGCAGCTTTCATAGTCTTTTTTTCCTTCTCAGGTGAAAATCTTTCTAGATCTAGATCAAGCTCAGGAGGTGTTGTCCAGTCTTCTTCTTTCTCCTTTGTTGTTTGCAATATATTTGGAACCATTTGCGAGGAAAATAAGTAATTCAGAAATTCAAGGACATAATTGGTACAGTAATCACAAAAGTTGTTTTTTTTAGTAGATGACATTATTTTGTACCAGATACAACCAGAAAAGGACATCCCAGTGTTGTGGAACATTCTGAGACAGTTTCAAGTCTTTCAGGGATACAAAATTAATGAATTTAAAGTAAAGGCAATCGCTGTGAATAATGTACCCACACACAGATTTTTTCAGCAGTACCCATTTTCATGGGGACATGATAAAATAAGTACTTAGGAGTATAGATTAAACATGTTTCTGTTATGGCAGCTAAAGATGTGTGGGAAGCAAATAACAAAATGATGATATGAAAACTGAGAAACTAGAAGCTGTGTTGGATAGATATGAATAGCAAGATGCAGGCAAGGAAAATGTTTTTAGTCCCTTTAGTTTTTGCAGATAGGTCAGGCATATTTTTATCAACCAGATTATAAGTTGTGGATAGCAGTTACTAAAGAGTTGAAGGATTTTATCTGAGAGGGGAAGACGGCAAGAGTCAAGTGGGGCAAGTTGATTCTTCCAATAGTACAAGGTGGTTTGGGGTAAGCTGATTTGAAGGGGTATTTCAGGGCTACACAGTTAAGGCTCCTATACATAGCACAAGCAGAAAGCTGTAATTCAGAGTCAGAGTAGAAATCATAACTCTCAACCTGGAAACATCAAAAATCTAGACAATTCCCATGAAAAATAGGTACAAATATGTATGATGGTTAACATAAAATTTGCATACATAATTATATAACCCCACCCACTCCAATGAAATTGTGGGATACCAACTTTCAAGTGCAAACTGGAGAACAGACAACCAAAATTTGGCAACAGAGTCCCACTGCAGCCATTCCAATGTCCCATAACCTGGCTATTTCGCCCCATTTACCATAAACACTAATGTGCACACTGCTTTACTTCTACAATGATTGTTTGGATTTTATTGTTACACTTTATAGCACATTGCACAAACACTAATAGACATCTGCTAAACAAAGCAAAACTGTCTCACAATGAAAATAGACTTAGTATTAAAACTTCTCTGCCCTTGAAACTCACATTCATTGAAACAGCATTGAAACCCACACTGACACCAGTTCATTTTTAGTCTGTGCCCAAGAAATCATTTTAGTCTGTGCTGTTACTTTTGCCTTCTTGACCTGCTGGCATATTTTAGTTGAATTAGGAATCCTCTGATGTCTTTGCTCAGAAGGCCACCTTCTTGAACATGCCAGCTTCCCTCACCCCAGAGTGTACTACTTTGACAGGCTCAGCTACCCTTTAACAGCAGCCCTTATTCCTGCCTCAGTGCTTTTAGAGATGATTTAGCATTCCTGATCTCTGCTGGAATGCTTTTGAAATATTTTTGATGGTAAGAATTGAACTAATCTCGTAATAAAGCCTCTGGCAGGTGTTCCAAGGAGAAATTCAGTCCTCATTTATTTGTACAATAGATGCCTCATCCAGATAATCCATCTCATCACCAAACAAGAACTCTTAACTCTCCCTTTACTCACGTGTCTAGAACATACATTTTTCAGGTCATATGATGCAACCACAAAGTCTGTCATTGGCCCATGTATTTTTCTATCAAATACTGTAGACTTCTTACTTTCAGACACCGTGTTCATTATGGGCATTCACTGATTTGCATAACATCCAGTAACTGTTTTTTAATAATAAGCCAGGAAAGTTTATTGAGCCTAGGTGCCCCTTTTCTAGGATTTTCTACATATGCTGTGCCGTCTCATTAAGTGACTTGTTCAGAGTCTCTCATTAAGTGACTTGTTCAGAGTCATACAGTTTACAAGCAGAAATTGAGGGAATCCAACTTGCATTTCAGGATGAAGCTTACTGACAGCTCAAAGTTTAATCCTCTGAGCCAAACTGCCAGACAATTCATAATCAGGGGTCCATTCCTGCAGTTTACATCCATTAGGATGTCTTTCATTCCCCCGTACGAGCACTGAAGTCTCTTGTAAGACTCAGTAGGTCGCACCATATTGAACACCTCAAACACTTTCTTCTAGAAAACCATGTGCAGTTGTTTGAGATATGTGTGTGTGTGTGTGTGTGTATATATATATATATATATATATATATATATATATATGTAATCTACACACACACACACACACACACACACACACACACACACACACACACAAAGAATTTGCCATTGTTTTCCGTTCTGCATCTTACAACTGCATCGAGGTATCTCTTTTTTTCTAGTGGGAATTACTTGTCCAGGAGTGAGCTTAGCAGTATTCCCATACGTACCCAGGCCTTTCATGCACCATGACTCTGGAATAGGAGAATCCCTTCTGTAATCAAGAGATCTGTCTCCAGATCTCACTCTTTGCATAGAGGAGAGTTCATCTGCGATAGGCCATTATATTTCCATGTTACACCAGCTTACGGTGTGTTCCTGCTAGTGAGATAGCTTTTTGCATCTCAAAGTCCGATTTCATTCCTATGATCTAATTCTAAGATGTCTCAGCTTCAACTCACTGTAAAGAAAAATGTAAAATAATGTCCATCAGAAGTCAAAACCCAAGAAGGCAGTACACACTTGGAGGAAGCAATAGCAAAAACGCGAGGAATAGGACTCAGGGAAGAGAGGATGGTTATATCAGATGATGTGGAAGTATTCAGGCAGTGTAAGACAGTAGCAAAAATGGCTAGCAAAATACTGAAGTGCATAGGAATAGGTATGACCATTAGAAAACAAGAAGCAGGAAGATAAGTCCCATAATGGGGCATTGTGTGCAGTTGTGGAGATCTCATCACTATAAAATATGGAAGCAGTTGAGATGTTTCATAGGAGAGAAAGGAAGAGGTTGCATCATCTACATCAGAGGTCATATTCAGAAATACAAGGAGAGCTCAACACACACAGTCTGCAAGAAAGGAGTCAGTGGAGGTGTCGATATGACAGAAATTTTAAGTGCCATATGAAGTAGACAGAGCCCAAGTGGATACCATCTTTAAATGAAAGAGAGTGAGAATGAGAGCGAGAGAGAGAAAGAGATCCCACAGGTTATCCAATGTGTATTGCAGTAGGCAGAGTAAGCGAGCCCATCCGCATGCTCTAGGGATCTAAACCTCACCACAACAATAAATAGGACATGCTGGAGGGATAGATTCCTGTCCCAGAGACTTCCCGTGCTTTGGAACAAGATTCCAATCTACATTAGGCAGAGCTCCTCGCTAACATTCTTCAAGAGAAACCTTGACGAGTGGATGGGAAACAAAGTTTACTCCGGGGATCACTTCAGTGGCTCTGCTGGACAGAGGCATAGGGAACTAATCTAAAGAGGCGGCGAAAGCCAATACATTCTGGCTAGACTTATAAATGCCTTTGGGCAGATAGCCTAGTTACCTACCTAGGAACCTATGTTATCTCTATCTGTTATCAGAAGCAGGTATCATCTGTTGTCATCATGCTATGAAATGCTGATAAGACAATGATACAGCTTTCATTGAAAGGAGAATGTTGCTAGCTCCAGCTCAGTATTGACATTTTTTACTTCTACATGTTTCCATTAGCATTGACAAATGCTGTCAACATGGCCATAACATGTAATCTATCGTTTTATATGGGAACCCAGCAAAGTGTGGGCATCATCCAATACAGTGACTACAAATTAAAACAAAAGTAAGTTTCTGCATTAACAGAGCAGACCATATGTACCACACACTAAGCATTGTCTGAGGACTGCATATCACATAACCTGCTTTGCTATTGCATAGACTACACACTAAAGAGATCACACGTGATCTATCAACCAGTTCAACCCTCCCAAGACCAGTCCTTTGCAAGGATGCTGCTGCACCAGCATTTGTAAAACATTCTAAGCTCCATTATTTCCAGTTTCATTTGCAGAATGATTTCTTACCCTGTCCAGAACACATTCAAAAACAAAACTTGCTTTCAGCTAAGGATTGCTTAGTGTTTATTTCTGGTATCCTTCAGTAATAAAACTCAGTACCAAAAACAGTTTATTTATATTTAAAGTTGCTGATTAATTAGAGTTCTCTTTCTGCTAAGCACCAACTACAAGGTGTGCCTGAAATTTATAATTGCTTAGATGAAATCTTAATTAAATACTTAACGGGCACTTTTACTTCTCAGTGCCCAGAATTTCAGCACTGAATGTGAAGTAACACTACACTTAAAAATTTAACTGTTGAGTTTGTATCTTCTTACATATACATATATATAAAGAACATTACTTCCAGTTCCTAATTTTTATTAAGCATTGAGCCTAACTTTAGTTACTGAATTTTGCTTAAACTTAATACTTAGTCAAACTGGCCGCAAAAAGAAGAAGCATCCACATATATTAAAGCATGTAACAGGAACTGATCTTTCGCATTTGATAAAATGTAGCTTTTTCAGCTCTGATCCAAGAGGTTCAAAACAGCTGAAGGGTGGGTTTGTTGGAACTGCTCCTGCTGGTGTGCATGAAGTTCAGTTTGTGTTAGTATGCTGAAGCATATAAGTCAGTTATTCATTCTCCTTGACCGCTTTATTATTTTTGAGTTTATAGGTAAACCAGAGGTAATACTAGCAAGTTGTGAGCTCATTCCATCATGGAATGCCAGTCTGTCCCACACGTGCACACACACCTCATTAATTAATTAATTACCTCTGCAGCTTTGTTCCATTCATTCTAGCCTCGCGGCTTGTTCCATTCCCAGAAACCACCTTGTAGTGATCCTTTAACAGCTAAGGAACTCTTGTTCCATTCCCTCGTGGCTAGAAATGCACGCACGTTATTTAGCTCAGTTCCATCAGGGTGGCAGGCCGTTTCACGGAGCTGACATCACGCACGTTATGACATCAGCTCAAAAAGCCAAAAACAAAAAAATTCAAATAAAATAGCTGGGAAATTCAGAAATTAAGGGGCGCCACTCGGGAATCATGGCACCCCATTATTTGGACCCCAAAACTCAGTAAAAATAGAGTAATTTGTTATGGTTGGGAGGTATGGTGGGGGTAGCTCAAGAAGTAAGGAGAGACTATGATTTTGGAATCAGATCCTCTAGGAGAATAACAATAACCAAACAGAAAATAATATTCATAATGTAGCAGAAAGTGTTCTAAGAACTAATCCAGAGCGGGAATGGTAAAAGGAGATTCATCTATTAGGGATGACTACAATTAGGGGTACAGAGAATAGGCAATTGGGGGCTGGAATTTATGGGAGAAAACTGGCAATTATGGGACAAAACTGACAAAGGAACCAAGGTACTGGGAGCAAATAAAGAGGTAAAGTTAATATTCTAGGGAGTGGCCAAGAATACATTTGGAGTGCATGCTAGAGTTTGCCTTCCCTATCAAGGATTAATAACAGAGAATAGACAAGGGAATAGAGGATCCTAAGTGAAAGACCAGCACTACTAGAGTTTTTAGTAGAATCTAGAATAGAAACAGCTATTAAAAAATAGATAATTAAATGGGCATATAAAATAGTGCATGACAGCTATAGGAATCAATCCGAAGATGTTGGGATTGTGAAGAGAGGATATATGTATGTGTGGTTCCCAAATATGCAACAAAGTCTAGAAGATTTAGGATTTTTGCCTGGAAGTGTTTGCATAGATATTTTTATACCTTAAGCAGAGTCCAAAGAAATTTTCCTCAGGCAGATTGCAAATGTTGGAGGTGTGATGGGGGAAAAAAGAGGTAATTGGGAACGTATTTTTGTGAGTGTAATGAGTTGGCAGACTTCAGATATTCCCTGCATTATACTCTTGTCAGAATGACTAGATAAGCAAATAGATGTAAGTAAGGAAATGCTTTTTTGAGCTGTGATACAGATCTGGAACTGCTTAGACATATTAAGGCCTTGCTAAGTTTAATTCTGGTGGCTACCACTACCAAAATAACAGTTACTAGAAAATGGAAATCAAAGTCTAAACCAGCTGTATTAAAAGTAGTGAATATAGTAATATAGATAAAAGAACTGAAGTGGGATCTTTAGATAAGGGTAGGAGCAAATTACATAGAGAAAAATTGGAATTGTGAGAACAATATAAGAATAATGTTTTGGAGGAAGAATGAGGTTTAAGGGAAGCCAGGAATTAAATGAGCTATGTAATGTTTGAAGAACAGTGACTGTATAGTAAGATTATATGTGATGTATGTTTGCAACTGAAAATATGTCAGTATGGTTTTCATTTATATAAATGTATGATTGCCTGTGTCATAAGTGATAATTCAGTAAAGATGTTTGAATTATGATGTTGTCCAGTTTCTTACATGAGAAGATTCAAGAGAGCTAGTGAGTAGATTAGGCACTGTAGCAAGCACGAGTACAGGAAATGAGTGAATCCCAGTGAAACTCTTCCTGATTTTCTATACGTGGTGAGAACATATTCCTGTAGAATAATAGATACTCTATAAAAGACAAGATACTAGTTTTGTAACACCTGGACAAAATCTTAGAAGATCAGTGATTTTTAACATGGACTATGACTTTTTGTTATACAAAGGTGATGAGTGTCATATAACAAAATAAAGTTCTTCACAGTGTGCAGAAGCCTTGGAATGAGAGATATAAACCATCCATGGCAAATTGTTATGTGACAAGATCAGCTTATTAAAATATATATTAATTTCAGTTTCATTAATGATGCTATAATATGATTGTTAAAAAGCAAATATAATTTGTATGCAGGGCTGTGGAAAAATACAGCTTCATAAGCTAGAATTATTGCTGTGTCTTAACTGCATTCTTTTAATATGTAATAAGGAAAAAGTAACTGTTGAATGAAGTCGAGGTATGTTAGTTACTACAAAAGGAATTTGTTAGCCTGGCTCCTCCAGGCTAGGAGTGCGTCATTGCTAGGGAAAGTTTGAAACATCCAAGGTCAGAAACAAGACCCCTTGAAAGCAAGTGGATCATGTATAGGAAGGTGTTCACGTGAAGTCCGAGGTGAAAATCACAAGGGATGAGGACATTTGCAAAGTTTCTATTAGTCAGAGTCATTGTAATGTAATAAAATTGCATGACCAGTTTTGATAAGAAAAATGTATAAAAGATGTAGTTTGTTTGCCTTCAGGGAGACTGATTTAACAACTGCTATGAAATTGTCTCCCATCGCTGTAAGAATAAAATTTCTGTTTGCACATCCTGAACTGTTTTTCCTGACTGAAGGCAGATAAGGTAACTTCTTATTGTTATTTATTTATGACTCTAACAATTTGGTGCCATTCTCTGGATCTGAAATTTGGTATTGCTGCAGGGCAGTTGTAGAATAAGTGCATGCCTGTGTTTGAAAACGAGTGCATGACTGTTTTTGTTTGACTGAGTTGTTTGTAAGGTATACAAGTAATAGTGGGAGGACCCCACAGCAAATGAGAACAGTAACTGTATGTGCACATACAGTAAAGGACAAATTAACACAAGGAGGTGCCTTGTGTCGAGGGCAGTACCCTCAGGATTGAAAGGTAAGAAGTATGAGAGATGTTTTATTCTGTCAGTGTATAAATGCATGAGAGAAATAAAAGAAAATGTTAAAAGTTAAAGATAAAGTTACAAGTTCATGAGCCCACTGCATCATTGGGACGTAGACTGTAAACTCTTAAAACAAGTTTATGAGCCCACTGCATCATTGGGACATAGACTAAATACTGTTAAAACAAATTCATGAGCCCACAGCATGATTGTGACATAGACTATACAACAAAATAAACAACTGATAATACATGTATATTGTTTTATTGTTTGCCTAAAATACACAAAGGTGTTCACAATCTAAGTGGTCGACGTATTGTCTCATCAGAAAAGTATTTAAAAAAAAAGTGCATTTTTTGCATAAATATTTGAAATATTATGTTGTTAAGATACTGTCATACATAAAAGATAGTCGGGATTTTTTAGATAAGACTAATAAGATGGTTTGGAAAGATACTATGTATTGGTTGGGCTTGGATGTAAAAGTTTATATACCAATGTAAAGCTTAATATTGGCATTCAAGCTTTATTTTATTTTTTAGGGGATTCACCCTTATCTCATTTCCTTATAGAACTAGTTGCTGTTTGTCTTCAAAATAATTATTTTGTTTTTAATGGAGAAATTTTTCATCAGTTACAAGGCACAGCAATGGGGGCTGCTTTTGCCACCATGTATGCCAATACTGGGATGGCCAAATTTGAGATTGATCATCTATATGGTCATAATTTTTATAAATCACAAGTAATTTAATATTTTAGATTCATTGATGATCTAATTTTCTTATGTGATGGAGACAGTTTAGAAGCTCAATTCTTTTTAGCGGAATTACAGACAAACAGTTTTGGTTTAAAGTTTGAGAGTATACAAATAGGAAAGAAAGTTACTTTTCTTGATATAGATTTATCAGGTTTTTGCACAACGTACTTAGAAAATCAGATCGAAGTAATTTGTCCTTTATGGTACTAGTTGTCACCCTCAACATCTTATGTCTGTGCTACCATATAATGAATTTTTGAGGATTAACAGGTTATATAGCATAGACAGTGCCTTTGAAAAGGAATACAAAATACAGTGGATATGTTTATTAAGCGTGGCTATGATAGTAATATAGTGATGCAGTCTAAATTAAAGGTGTTGGAAAATCTATATAAATTCCGTTATTCATAATAGTAACAATAATAATAATAACAATAATTGTTTAATTAGAGGAAGAAGAGGGGGAAGAAAATATAATAATAAAAGAAATGATAAAAAAGTATACTTTGTTACAATGTATGATAATTTATCAGAATATGTTGTTAGGGAGGTAAGACAACACGGCTCGATGTTGATTAAGGATAAAAAATTAATACATTTGTTACAAATTTATGTGAACATTTCTTATAAAAGAGGTAGAAGTCTATCTGATATGGTAGTACATAACTGTTTTTTTACCACCAGATGTCACTATAAGTACTAATATTTCTTGTAATGGAGACACTGTGGCTTGTAGCAAACGTTCTATTTGTAAACATATAGTGATTTTGTTTCCCTTGGATTAATAATATTAAGTTTTGTCCTAAAACACAGAGGGGGTGATATATGTTTTAAAATGTACTTGTGGTTTATTTTATATTGGGGAAACTGGTTGATCATTTAAAATTTGCGTTTAGGAACATATCAGAGACATCAAAAATAAAAACTCAGAGAGCCATTTGGGAGGTCACTTTGCTCAGTTTTAATGTGCTAAGCCAGATGACTTAAAGGGATGTATTTTGGAAAAAAATGTATTTATTTTCAGGAGAATGTGTGGACATCAAGAATAAATTATTAGAGAAGGAAACTATGTTTATTTTGAAGTGTAATACATTGGAGCCATTTGGGCTCAATAAAGAATGAGATTGGAAATATATAATTTAATATGTATTAATGAATGATTGGATAATTAGGTAGGGTTTTAGTATTTATAGTGAGTGTATGCTATGAATTTTTACTCTTTGAAGGCCTTGGGCTGAAGTGCTAAGTCTTCATTAAAATCATATGGATATTTGCGGAGCGTGGTCTAACTGTTGTTTTTATTTTACTTCATTTTCTTTTTTTTTTGTGGTGATTAACATTTTTATTATTACTTATTTATAAAATGAGAAATATGGGAGCAAAAATAAGCAAGCAAGATCAAACCCCTGAAAAGGGAACACCTGCATATTTTATGTATTTTAACTATGGGAAAAAAAGTTGTAAATATTTGCATGACTGGTTTCAGCTTACTAAGAATTGTTCTGGTGGGGTATTTCCATTAAATAGAACTTTTGATGAGACTAAATTGATGACATTGAAAGGTATTTTGGAAGACGATAAAAGCAAAGTAAGTGGGGAATAAATGACAGCATTTTATTCTTGGTACAGTGAAGCACTTAAAAGGGAAAAGGAGTCAGCATTAAGAGGGTTGCAGGATGTTAATAAGAAATTATTGCAACAAGTAAAGGAGGTTAAAAAGGCAGTACAGACCAGTAAAAAGGGATCCCTTTATCCTGTCTTAGCAGGTTTTGAACAAACTGAGGATGGCCAAAAAGCGGAAACTTCTGAAGAGGGTGATAATCCTCCAGTAGCTACTGCACCCCCATATGCGCCAGTACGGGTACCTCCTCTACAAGACTCTATTGTTTCTCAGACCCCTACTTTTCAGTCAACTGTTCATTGGACACCCAGTTCGCAGACTGGTTCCCCTGTTCAATCGTCATCTTCTGAACAGGCATCTGCAGTCGGGGGGGGGGTCATCTTTCTATCCTTCTCAAATAGCTTCTGCTTCAACAACAGGGGCATTAGTGTTTGACACTGCTGTATCTCACTATACACGCTTACATGACAGGGTACAACAGGAGATTACAACCTCTGGAGGGGATCTTTTGGCACCTCTCAGGGAAATTTTAGGGGCTAATAATAGAGAACTTGTTCATTGACCTTGGAATCCTGCTGATTTGCATACTATGTCTAAAAATTTTCCAAATATTAGAGAAGATCCATTAAAATTCAAAGAAGAACTAAAAACTATAATAGAATGTTACAATCCTACTTTGACAGATTTAAATCAACTGCTGAGGGTAGTTACTTCAGATGAAATAAGTAAGCAGTTACTGGAAAAGGCTGAGATATCAGATTTCACTCTCACAGGGAATGCATTAACAGATAAACAACATTGTTAAATAAAATTACGGATGTGTGTCAAATTAGGACTGACTAGTCTAAAATACAGGCATGTAAACAAAATAAAGGGGAAGCCCCTGCAGACTACTTGAGTTGCCTCAAAACAGTATTTGTTAGACATTCAGAAATACCAGAACCAGAAGAGCAAGCTAAGCCAACTATTGCAGCATCCTTTGTACAAGGTCTGCAAGCCCCTGTGCAAAATCAAAAAAACAAGTGCTCATAGACTGGCAAGGAAAGGACTTAGAGTCTTTATTAAGTACTGCAAATCACATAGAAAGGATACAGAGGACAAGCTGTTAACTTTGCAAATCAGGTAGCTGGAAAACCGAAGGGGTAGAGGAATTGCTAGAGGATTTAGCAAAAGTGTCTGGTCAAGGGGAACAAGGGGCAGCTGGTTGGCAACAATGACCTGGCAGTGCCCCTCCAGATTCATCTAACACATCTTGCTTCAATTGTGGAGAAGCAGGATATTGGAGAGGGGAATGCCCACACAGGCAAATGCAAAGAGTCCAAGATACTTGGACTGAATGGCAACCAAATTATAATAATGCAGTTCTTCCTCAGATTGAAAGTGGTCAGGAAGCTCCATACTGACTAGGTCAAGGAAATAATACAGAAGTGAATCTTAACCCTCTACTGCCAATAGAACAAAATGGGCTCTACGTTAAGATGAAAATAAATTAAAAGAAAACCCCATTTCTGGCAGACACTGGAGCCACTAGGTCAGTGTTATAAATTGCTTCAGATAGCTAAATACCAGTATCAGAGCATAAAGTCAAGGCAGTTGGAGTAACAAATACTATGGTTACATATCCTGATTCAGAATCCATCCATATTTCTTTAGGTCCGATCGAAGAAAAGCATTCTTTTCTTTTGAGTACTACTCCACCAGTAAACCTACTAGGAAGAGATTTGTTATGCAAGCTAGGTTGTACTACTTATTGTACCCCAGAAGGGGTGTATCTAAATGTTCCAACAAAATCAGAGAGGGAAGTATTGGCAGTTTTAGCAGAAGCTGAGGAACTGCCTGCTGAAAGCATTCAGGCAGATGGAGAGTTACTACAGCAGGTACCTGCCAACTTGTGGCCTAAGCATGCAAATGAAGTAGGAATACTGAAATCAGCAAAACCAGTAAAAATAAAATTAAATCCATCAAAACCTCTACCTAGAGTTCCACAATATCCACTAAAGCCCGAAGCAGAACCAGGGAACTCAAACTTGTAATTCAATCTCTAATACAGCAATGAATAATAATACCAGCTAAAAGCCCTTATAATACTCCTATTTTTCCAGTGAAAATGCCAGGGAAGGATACTTATAGATTTGTAAATAATGCAGTACTGCCTACTTTTCCTGTTGTTCCAAATCCAGCAACAATACTGAGTTGCATACCACCTACAACTAGTTACTTTTCTGTAACAGATTTAAGTTCTGCATTCTTTTCTATACCTATTCACCCTGACAGTCAGTTTCTGGGGTTTTTTTTGTACTTATCAGGAACAGCAATACACCTGGACACGGTTGCCACAAGGATACACTGAATCTCTTTCATTATTTTCTCAAATTCTGAAAAAAGATTTGGAGAATGTGACATTTCCAGATGGGTCTTTGTTGGTACAATATGTAGATGATTTATTGATAGCAGCATATTCCTTTCAGCAATGTCAGCAGGATACTTTACATATTCTGACTATCCTTGCAGAGAAGGGGCACAAAGTGTCTAGAGAAAAATTACAGTTGTGGTCATCTCAGGTACATTATCTTGGTCATTTAATATCTCAGGGTAGCAGGCAAGTGTTACCATCTCATATTGATGCAATATCTAAGGCCCCACGTCCGACTACTCAGAGACAGCGTAGGTCTTTCCTAGGTATAACAGGATATTGCAGACAGTAGATCCCTAACTACACAGAAATTGCCAAACCTTTGACAAATCTTTTAAAGCATGATACACCAGAGCCTCTCCTTTGGAATAGTGAAGAGGAAAATTCATTTCAGAACTTGAAGCAAGCTTTAGCTACTGCTCCAGCTTTAGGGTTACCAGACTATAATAAACAATCTGAAGTAGGAGAATTCATTTGTCAGCAACCTGTGGGTATGGATCCGATATCAGATCCGAACCGGCATGGTTTATCCAGCTATGGATCCGAGCTCCTAGCTCCTCCCCTCACCCATAATGCCCTGCTCTCCCTACGTGACCTCAGATCTAGTTTGCCGCGCATGGTGAAGGCTGGGTCGTAAGAGCTCCAAAAGCTAAGTGTGATTATTGTTAAAAAAGGGTTTTAAAACTTTTAAAAATTTTTTAGTTGTGTGAAAGTTATAGGTTTCCCTTCGTTTTATATCTTTTTTGGGTTAATTTAATATAGTTTTTACCCTCCCCTCGCTGATTCGTAGTTGGTGTGTGTGTGTGTGTGTGTTTTCTTTGGGGCCTTTGTGTGAGTGTTTTAGTTATTTTTATTGTTACTATTTAAAAAAAAAAAAAAAAAAAAAATAGTGATGTCTGAGGCCCCAAAGGCTATTTTCTCAAAGTGCTCCGAGTGTGGCCATAAGCTTTCCCCTGCTGATGGCCACACTTGGTGCGTTCGATGCCTTGGGGTTGAACACCTCACTTCAGGGTGTTCAATCTGTGCAGGCTTCAACAACAGGGCATTGAAGGAGCGGAGGTCGAAGCTGGTCTTGGCGGGACTCTTGCCCCCAGACTCTGCTTTGGCCCCCGTCCCCTTGGTGGTCACTGCTTCGGCAGTCCTTGCCTTGCCTGCTCCCCCTCCTCCACCCGGGATTCAAACTCCCACCAAAGGGTCGGAGGAGAGGGAAGCCAGGAAAAAGGACCGGAGAGAGAAGCACCACAAGCGGCGGGCCGAGACCTCCGTTTCGGCCCCGCCGGCTAAGCGGGCTTCTTCTCCGGCCTCTCTGGCTGCTGGCTCTCCCCCTCCTCGGCTCCGGTCCCTGTGCTTTTCACCGGAGCCTGAGGATGAGGAGACCCGACCTCCTTCGAGGCTATCGAGGCGGCACTCAAGGCCTACCTCGGTAGCCTCGTCAGGTCTACACAGCCTCTCCGATGCTGATCTGGACCGGATGATGCGAAGGTTCATCCAGGCCCAGATGCAGATGGGAGTGCTCCTGCCTCCCACTGGGAGCTCGACCCCCTTTTTTAAGCCCATTGCTCCTTCTCCGACCCGCTATCCGGGTTCGGAGCGGCCGGAGCCGGGCAGCCTCGGAGCCGCAGGTGGGTCGGCGCCGTCAGTACTGGGTACTTCGGATCCGACCCTGCCCTCGAGTCTGTCGGATCCGACCTCTCGGAGCCTTGGCCCGAGCATCGGATCCGAGGGACTCAGTGTGCCTTCGGCGCCGTCCTTGTCGGAGCACACTGGTCCCTCGGATCCGAGGGGCTCGGCGCCGGCTCCGATCTGCTCATCGGATCCGAGGGGGAGCCGACTTTCGGATCCTATTGTCGAGGCTGGCTCCCCCTTGGCTTTTGATGTAGTGGAGAGGGCTCTGTTGAGGGCATCCGGACCCCCGGCCCTTGCTTCGGCTCCGTCCCGCACTCCATCTGCTCTGGGCCAGGCTTCCATCACCCGGCCACTGGGACAGCCCGCTTCACTGCCCCAAGCAGTTCCTGTGATTCTGGACATTGCTGGTGAGGGCTCCTCGGACAGCCCCCCCGAGGAAGCACCTCGCAAGCATTCGTGTAAGAGGAGGCACATAGACTCCCCCGAGTCTTTGACCGAAGACACTGACTTGGAGGAAGGGGAAGGCTCCCCAAGATCACCCCCTGACGATGTCTCCTTTGGAGACATCATGGAAATGTTACGGATTAGAGATGGGTGGTCTGCCCCAAAGTCTTCCTCAGACGAGTCAGTGTTCTTGGAGGCATTTGAAGCGGGCCCGTCTACCTCTTGGGTGTCCCCTCCTGCCGACCCCCTGGTGGACCTCATTACCACCAGGGCGTGGAGGGACCCAGACACCGTGGAGCCAATCCCTAAGAGGCCCGACAGGATCCTTAGCCCCCCTGCTGACCGTGCCCACTGGAGCAAGGGACCCCCGGTAGATGCCATGTTGTCGACAGCAGCCACTAAGAGGGAACTCGCCCAGGAGAGTCCCTCAGTCCATCCCCCGAGCAAGGAGTCTCGGATGATGGACCGTTTAGGGAAGCGAATCTTTAGTTCAGCGACCTTCTCAGTGAGGGCGCTCAACTATTTGGCACATGTCATTAGGATGCAGTGCAATCTTATCAAGGAATACACTGTATCCCCCCAGAGTCCATATCAGAGGAGGACAAACTTATGCACTCCACCCGTATGGCCACTCTTCGTTCTGTGACTAACACCTCTATGCGGTTACTTTCCCACGCTACCGAGGGAGCCGCTAGAGCTGCGGGAGCAGGCCTAGTCACAAGACGGCAGGCCTGGCTCCGCCACTGTGATTTTACGGAGCCCTTCAAGGCGTCATTCGCGAACGCCCCCTTTGACGGTTCTGCCCTTTCTGGCAAGACGGTTCGCGATACCTTGGTTCAGAGCGAGAAGGATGGGAAGACGCTGTCTGCCATCGGAGTCCACTTCTCTGTGCCCCAGAGGTCCTACTTTAGGAACCAAAAGGGCCAGAAGAAGATGTGGTTCCGGAAGTCGCAGCATTCCCAACCCGCTCCGGACAACCAGTCCTTCCGCGGCAGAGGAGGACAGGGAGGACGCCACCCTAGGGGCAGAGGGGCTCCCAGGAACTTTGGGTCCAGGGAACCTTTCTCTGAACGGCCCACGCAGCAACCCTGAGGGGTTGCCCGACTGCTCCACTCTGGAGGCAGTCGGGGGACATTTCTCGGAGCAACTAGCAGCATAGGAGTCCATTACATCGGACCGCTGGGTACTCCGGATTATATCCAGAGGTTACAAGATCCCCTTTCTTCATGTCCCAAAGTTAAAAATCCTCCCCGATGTTCCACCCGATCAGAGGGAGGCCGCTTCAGCAGAAATTGGCCATCTGCTGAGAAAAAGAGCCATCCAGCCCTTACCCCCAGACCAGATCGGATCAGGGTTCTACTCCAGGTTCTTTTTAGTGCCAAAAATGACGGGGGACCTAAGACCCATTCTAGACCTGTCCCTGTTGAACCTGTCAGTTCCCAAAGAGAAGTTCCGGATGGTCACTTTGCAGTCCATCCTCCCCCTTCTAGGGGAGAATCACTGGATGTGCTCTATAGACCTCAAGGATGCGTACTACCACATTCTGATGGACAGACGATCCAGGAGGTTTCTTCGCTTCCGGCTGGGAGCCAGTCACTACCAGTTCAGGGTCCTTCCCTTTGGTCTCACCACAGCCCCCAGGGTGTTCACCAAAGTGTTAGCAGTGGTTGCGGCCCACCTGAGGCTTCAGGGGGTGCAGGTCTTTCCGTACCTAGACGACTGGCTTCTCACCGCCCCAACAAGGCATCTACTCTCTTTGGCAAGAGACTCCTTCCTTCGTCTAGCTCCCAAGCTAGGCATCACGGTAAACATAGAAAAGTCCAACCTGGTCCCTACTCAAACAATAGAATTTATAGGAGCCAGGCTAGACACGAGAAATTTAAGAGCCTTTCTCACAACCGACAGGGTCCGGAATCTGCGACTCCAGGTGCGGGCCATCCTTCACTCCAGCTCAACACCTGTGGAATTGATCCTGAGGGCGCTAGGGTCTATGGCGGCAGCGATTACTCTTCTTTCGCACGCCCACTTGAACATGCGGGTGCTTCAATGGACACTTCAGGTGCAATGGTCATTTCTCTCCCTCCCCCTGTATCATCCCATTGCAATCAGCAAGGCTTGCAAGCGGTCTCTCTTGTGGTGGCTCCATTCTCCGGACCTCCACAGGGGCCGCCCCTTTTGTGCATCTCCCCCTCTCGCCACGGTGACCACGGACGCTTCCCGCCTCAGGTGGGGGGGCATTTTGCGGGCCGGATGGTCCAGGGTACGTCCAGCGATTCAGAGACCTCCCTGCATATCAATGTTCTGGAAATGAGGCCGGTGCTCTTGGCGTTGCAAGCACTTCAGGCCCTCCTTCCCCTGGGAACAATTGCGATTCAATCACACAACATGTCAGTGGTCTGGTACATCAACAAACAGGGGGGAACCAGGTATTACCCTTTTTGTCGAGAAGCCATGAGAGTGTGGGAATGGGCGATCTCCACCAACCGCTTTCTCATTGCAACGCATATTCCGGGTCGGACCAACATCCTAGCGGACAAGCTCAGTTGCACCATTCTCTCCCCGTACGAGTGGTCTCTCAATTTTCAAGTAGCGAAACGTATCTTCGCACAGTGGGGGACTCCCTGTTGTGATCTCTTTGCTTCTTCTTTAAACGCCAAGTGCGACAGTTTTTTCGCTCTAATCCCCCCTCCAGGGGATTCTCCGAGAGACGCTCTGGTGCATGCTTGGCCTCCTGGTCTTCTTTACGCATACCCCCCTCTACCTCTGATTCTACAAGTACTTCAGAAAGCCTCTCGGTTGGGGTGCAGATTGATCCTCATTGCCCCGTTCTGGCCTCGACAGATCTGGTTCCCTTACCTAAGGTCTCATTCAGTGAATCCACCTTGGATTCTAGATCCCATTCCGGATCTGATATCACACCCGTCGAACCTGCCAACTCCGAACCTGGACAACCTGAAGCTAACTGCTTGGCTGCTCCAGTTCCACTCCTAATCAGGACTCCCGGTATCTTGTCCCCAGTTAAGGCCATTCTGGTAGCGGCCCACAAACCCTCTACCAGAAAAATTTACCGCAGTAAATGGAAGCGTTTCTCCATTTGGGCAGAGCGGCAAGGCCTAGATCCTTTCACGGTTCCCCTTCCTTTGGTTCTAGATTTCCTTACTACTCTCTTTAATGATGGCGCTAGTAGTTCCACGATCAAAGTTCAGCTGGCGGCCATATCTCATTACCATGTTGGACATGATTCAGGGTCTCTTATGTCGGCTAAGTTATGCAAAACCTTCCTAAAAGGCACCTTTTTGCTCAGACCCCCTGTCAAAGAAACGGTTCCCCCGTGGGATCTTTCCTTGGTACTTCAGGCCTTGACCGCTCCCCCCTTCGAACCTGCGGCCACAGTCGATCTTAAATACTTGTCCCTTAAGACTGCTTTTTTGGTAGCCATTACTTCGGCTAAGAGAGTTTCAGAACTTCAGGCCCTGTCCATGAAACCGCCTTATTTGATTTTTCATCCGGACCGGGTGTCCCTAAGGATCAATCCCTCCTTTCTTCCTAAAGTAGCTTCGGAGGCTAACATTAATCAGTCCATTAACCTCCCTGTTTTCTTCCCTAAGTATCAAAACAAAGGCGAATACAAGCTGCATTCCTTGGATGTTCACAGGCAGCTTCATTTTTACCTTCATAGGACAGCTGGTCATAGGCAATCAGACCAGTTGTTCATTTCTTTTGCCAAATTCAATCTGGGTAAACCAATTTCCAAAGTTTCTTTGTCACGCTAGGTTTCTCAGTGTATTCTGTTGGCGTACCAAGCCTCTGGGAGGCCCGCACCGGAGGGAGTCCATGCTCATTCGACCAGGTCTGTCTCTACTTCAGCGGCCTTTAAGATTAGGGTTCCTCTGGATGACATTTGTTCAGCAGCCACTTGGGCTTCATCTCATACCTTTATTACTCATTACAAGCTGGACGTCACTTCTAGAGGTAGAGCATCCTTTGGCTCCGGTGCTCGGAATATCCTTCCATGATGGCCACCCAAGATTCAGGTAGCTGGGGACTCTGTCCCACAGGTTGCTGACAAATGAATTCTCCTACTTCAGATTTAGAAGTTATGTACTTACCATAACGTTCCATCTGAGTAGGTGGATTCATTTGTCTGCAACCATCCCGCCCTCCTATCCCCCTGGCCTTGTCAGTTTCCTGCATAGGGTGTGTTACCCTTTGGTTAGGGTAGTTGGTGCAGGGCAAATTCGATCTGAGGTCACGTAGGGAGAGCAGGGCATTATGGGTGAGGGGAGGAGCTAGGAGCTCGGATCCATAGCTGGATAAACCATGCCGGTTCGGATCCGATATCGGATCCATACCCACAGATTGCAGACAAATGAATCCACCTACTCAGATGGAACGTTATGGTAAGTACATAACTTCTAATTTTATTTTATTCTGTCATGAAAGAAATGTATTTGCTCAAGGAATACTTGCAGAAAAACATGGGGACAGCTATCGTTAATTAGCTTATTACAGCACAGCACTTGATTCTGTTGCAAAAGGTTTTCCACCCTGTTTAAAGGCAGTTGCCGCTGCTGTCATTCTAGTTAATCTGGCACAATCGTTGGTGCTTGACAATGATCTCACAGTAGCTGTCCTCATTCTGTATCATCTCTTTTGCTTAAAATGAAAACCACTCTCGACTGCACTTCTAACTAGATATGAACTTACACTTCTCTCTGATCCAGCTATTTCTCTGATCCACTGTCCTGTTCTAAATCCTGCATCTCTGTTGCCTACTGCTGCTGAGGAAGGTGAAGAGCATGATTGTGTGCGTGTGCCTAACTATTTGATTTCTCCTTGGGAGGACTTAAAAGACACTCCTATACCCAATGCTGAGCTGAACTTGTTCATAGATGGCTCCTGTGGCAGAAATCAAACAGGAAAGTTTATCTCGGGAATAGCTATCTGCACCGAAAACACAATATTGTTACAATAAAGATTAGAAGGTGTTCACTCTGCTCAAATAGCTGAGCTAGTGGGTTTGCAAAAAGTCTGAGTTAGCCAAAGACAAGTTGGCCAATATTTTTACAGACAGCCATTATGCTTTCAGGGTGGTACATGATTTTGGGCAACTTTGGAAAGAAAGAGAGGTTTTGTCCTCTTCAGGAAATTAAATTAAAAATTCAGGGTACATAAAATCATTGTTAGATGCACTTTTGCTACCTAAGAGGCTGTCTGTAATCAAATGTTGTGCACATCAAAAGGCACTGAACATTGTTACAAAAGGCAACAATTTAGCAGACCATGCTGCTAAACAAGCAGTAGTAGATTGTTGCAAAAGTCTGTGTATGTTAAGGATAGAAAACTACAACAGTAATGACGTGTTTGACTTTGAAAAGTTATCAGCCTTTCAAGCTGAAGCATCACAGGGAGAAGTTCTGAGGTGGCTCAAGGATGGATGTAGAAAATCCTCTGACAGCATATGGTGACATTCGGATGGCCGACTGGTGACGCCTGCCTCTTTGCTACCTTACTGGTAAGGGCATATCATCTACCGGCCCATACAGGTAAGACAGCTTTATTTAATCAAACCACTCGAAGTTGGTATACCCCTCATGTCTCCTCTTTGATACTTCAGTATGTACAAAACTGCAGTATACGTTTGGAGTATAATATAAGCAAACATGCCAACAGCAAGACTGCATGTTTACCTCCACCCTGGGGACCTTCTGTTAATGTGCAGCTGGACTTCATCCAGATGCCTAAATCTAATAATTTACAATTTATTTTGGTGGTAGTGTGTATGTTCTCAGGATGGGTGGAAGCTTACCCATGTCACAAAGCTGATGCAGTCACAGTTATTAAAAAACTTCTGAGTGAATACATACTGAGATTCGGTATACTATACACTGTTAATAGTGACCAGGGAACACATTTTAATAATGCATTGCTTAAGGGATTATGTACAATTTGTAATACTGAGTTGAGTCTTCACTGCCCCAACCATCCACAGTCATCTGGATTAGTGGAAAGGGTAAACAGGATCCTTAAAAATAAAACTTTGTGTGCTGAAACCCACTTAAAGTGTCCCAAAGCCCTTCCCTTAGCATTAATGAGTATGAGGGCCTCACTGAATGCCACCAGGAAGTTGAGTCTGTATGAAATATTAATGGGGAAACCCATGGCCCTTCTAGCTAACACTCCGTGGGCAATGCTGATTTAACTTTGTCAGATGATGCAGTGGTTTCTTACTGCAGAAAACTCCTTAATATTTTGCAGCAATATCATTGAACAGTAAGAGCAGCATTACCAAAGCCTTTTGACCAGCCCTGTTGTCAACTACAACCAGGTGATTGGGTGTACGTCAAAATTTTCCATAGGAAAAACAGCCTCAGCCTGATGTGGAAGGGTCGTTTTCAAGTCCTGCTAACCACTTTGTCTGCAGTTCGCTGTGCAGGACTACCAATGTGGATCCATTCGTCTCGTTGCAAAAATACCAGTTGCGTGGGGACCCCAGACAAATCATCGCAGCCAACATAGGGAGATCAAGGTGTGACAGATAAGTCATCTGCCCAGTGAAAAGGTCAACTTCAGTACCAGTTCATGATGATTCCAGTGACAGCAGGTACTTTTGCTTTGTTTCTGCTGCTGTTTTCTTCTATAAACTGGTCAAGAGAAAACAGTTTCTTGCTGGTCCTTCGGCAATATGCCAAAAATCTAAACAAAACAAACTGCTGGATATGTTCGCATATACCTCATCATTCTAAGGCAGGGATTCCTGTGACTCCCATCCCTGCATCACAGTTGTCATTTGAAAAGGACCTTAAAAAAAAAAAAAAAAAAAAAAAAAGTAATCTCTGTGGTATCTCCTAAGTCTCAAAACAACCCACTAAACAAGTATAGTGGGTCCAAAACAGACCAGTGTAAGAAACTTCTCTGTGTGGAAGTTTTTCAGTCCATATATCTGTAGTTAATCACTGTATATTAATCAGATCAGACAATAGTAGTAGAAGTAGCGAGCTTAAACTTGTCATAAGTCAAATAAATAAATAAATAAAAAATATATAATTATACATCATTACGTATTCGAAAATAATCCAAGCATTGCAGGCAATCTGTTTCCAGTCGAAACTCCTTTATTAAGTACACAGACAAGCGATCCAAGTAAAACAAAAATAGAGTAATAGTTTCCTCACACGCTTTCTAAATATATATATACTTTTTATCAGACAAGGGAGTGGTTTATTGTGTTGTAAAACAAAGTGTAATTGGTACACATGTTAAATTCACATCCCTTCCGCGTTTTTATCATATTATCGTACGATGTAAATAGCGAACGCTATTTCATCGTACCGATAATATCGGAACAACAAAATATTGGACAAACGGAACAGTAATTTTTTTCCCAGGGGAAAAAAAATTGCTTCTCCGTAAAAAAATAAATAAATAAATAAACTTAAACACAAATTTAAGTGTGGGGATTCACCCCCTACCCCCCCCATGCGGGGGGCTTTGCCCCCCACACCTCCCTACTTAAATATACCAACTCTGAGATCACACCATAGTGGAGGAAATGGCAAATTCCCGAAGACGGCCCACCAAATTTTTTTCCCTTGGAAAAAATTCAATGTTCCGTGACTTTGCTATTTTGCCATTTCGACAGTATCAGATCGATGAAATTGCATTCGCTATTTAGTCCATTCGATAGCGTCATATAGACCCTCCCTTCCCCATGGACTGAAGATCTTCCACACAGAGAAGTTTCTCGCACTGTTTTGTTGTTGAAAAGGACCTTAATGACATCAGCTTAACCTGGAGTAATGTAACTGATTTTTCAAAAGTTGTCTCTCTTCAACTTGCGACCACAAATCATGGAGACACTTGTTATGCAAGAAATGGGACTGTACCAGTAGGAAAAAGCAAATGTAATGACACCAGGCATGAAAGTCTGTTAGACTCTTTGCATTTAAAAAGCTATGACTAGGGGCGTGGCATGGGCATGATAAGTGACAGTTACTACATCTGTGGTGATCGTGCCTACCCGTGGTTGCCTACAAACTGGTCTGGATGTTGCTTTGTAGGCTATATTACTCCTGCTATTCAACATTTCGAACACCCACCAACAGGTAGACTGAGAAATAAGTCAGCAATCCTCTGAACAGAGCAAGTATTTTCAGTTTTTAATCCTGGGTATGGAGTGCAAAGGACAATGCTTGAAATCACCATGCTTGCTCATATTCTACAGAAGGTAGCCAACGAAACTTCTCATCACATCAGGATGGCAAATTGAGAAATGACTGAAATGCGAACTGTGGTATTACACAATCGAATGGCACTTGATATAATGCTTCCTGCAAAAGGGGATCATGCGCCATCATAGGGAGTCGTTGCTGTTGACATATTAGTGACTATCATGATGAACAGGAAAAACGGCCAAAGATTTGGACAGCACATCAAAACAATGGACACTTTTTGGATGGTTGGGCAGTATTTTTGGTAATCTGCTAACTAGCATAATCCAGGGTATTGTCATTGTACTTTTTATTATATTTGTGATCATTTTGGTATTTTCTATTCCAAAGGCTGTGATTACACGATGTTTAACTTCATCTGCGCATGAAATGCCACTGCATGCCCCAATTGATGACATTTCTATTGAAGATGACTATTATGATGCAGAGGCATACTTTATCAGTTAAGAAGAATAAAAATATAATTGTATGGTATGATACTGATAGTGTCAAAAGGAGGAAATGGTTATGGGACAAGGTCAGCTTATTAAAATGTATATTAATTTCAGTTTCATTAATGATGTTATAATATTATTGTTAAAAAGCAAATATCATTTGTATGAAGGGCTGTGGAAAAATACAGCTTCATAAGCTAGAATTATTGCTGTGTCTTAATGCATTTTTTTAATGTATAATAAGGAAAAAGTAAGTGTTGCATGAAGTCGAAGCATGTTAGTTACTACAAAAGAAATCTGTTAGCCTGACTCCTCCAGGCTAGGAGTGCGTCGTTGCTAGGGAAAGTTTGAAACATCCAAGGTCGGAAACTAGACCCCTTGAAAGCAGGTAGGCCATGTATAGGAAGGTGTTCACACGAAGTCTGAGGCGAAAATCACAAGGGATGAGGACATTTGCAAAGTTTCTATTAGTCAGAGTCATTGTAACGTAATAAAATTGCATGACCAATTTTGATAAGAAAAATGTGTAAAAGATGTAGTTTGTCTGCCTTCAAGGAGACTGATTTAACAACTGCTATGAAGATTGTCTCCCAGCTCTGTAAGAATAAAATTTCTGTTTGCACATCCTGAAGTGTTGTTTGTGACTGAAGGCAGATAAGGTAAATTCTTATTGTTATTTATGTATGACTATAAAAGTAGCAAGCAGAGTTGTCAAACATCTCATTGCATGCAGACGTAGTGGATCCCCCTAGATTGACACCAGGTGTTTAGTTAGTTGTTAAAGCCAGTCATCTTTTCTTTACACCTCCAAATCATTTTTGATGAAGGAAGGATTACACTCAATACTAGGGTCTTTCCTGCATTTATGGGCACATTTGTGCTATTGGTTTGTAATTTATTGTATGATGGGGTGTAGAAATCTTAGGAAGAGGTACAGTTGTGGCATGTTTGAATTTGAAACTCAGAGGGATTTTTATGGTTGTAAGGTATAAATTGAAAATGTGTGTTAGTGGTTTGGCTAGCATCGAGCTTCCTGTTTTCAAGAATCTGGGGTGCAGTAAAAGTAAGAGTGTTATAGCTGAAGCCTATTTTACCTAGTAGTTCCATTATTTATTTAATGTTAATAGCTTTGAAATAAAAATGGGGAACGTGTAGGTAAGTATGGAGTTGAGCTGTGGGGCAGTTATGGTGGGGGAGGTGAGGCCAGAACCTTTGCTGCTAAAATTGAAAAACTAGTCTGTGGTGTGGTATTTAAGCAGGTTGCCGTGCAGTCATGCACGGCATGCAGAGAAGTGATGTGCTTCTGGCAGAAGAGGGCATAAGAAAGTCATCCCTTTTACAGTAATCCATATTCCTGCAAAAGTGAGCCTACAGGAAGACTTCTTGAATAGCTCCAGGTCTGCTGGAGCTGAAGATTCATCCGTCTTATCTGGGAAAACTCTTTTAGAGTGATACACGCCAGAGACTGACTTGTTCACCACTTGGAAGAATGTAGTCTTCCCTGCTCTGCTCAGTCTAGCAGGGTAAGGTGAGTTGATAGCAGACCTTTTCTTCCTCCCATGACAGGAAAATTTTGTTGTGTTTCCCACCTTGACCAGTGAGTTTGTACATCACTAAAAAGTTCAGTTAAGAATAACCAATTTGTCCTGTTTGTCTCATGGTAATTGGGAGGGGTGTCATTTCAATCTGTCATGTCACTGACAGTGCAGGAGCTATTCTTGTACTAGACTTGAAAGTCTTTCCCCATCCCTTTTCCAATAAGATGTGTCATATTCATGAATGAGATCTCTTCTCCCATCTGACCACTTAATTGTTTTACTTACCAGTCTTGTATCTCAAAGTGAGAGTCAGTCTGGGTGGAGAGGTATCCATGTTACGTCAGTTAGATAGTCTGCAGGTACTTTTGATTTATCTAAGACACTTGCACAGTTTGATATTCAGTTTGTAGATCTGTGGCTTTACTACCTTGTTTATTTTATATGGGCAGTACAGTGGTCCACTATCAAATGGTCAAACAGTTATTGAAGGGTCTCTGCATCTTTGCCCAATTTTGAAGAACCCTTCTCCATCTTGGGAGTTTAATTTTCATGACTGGCAGGTTTGTCCGTCCACTTTTGGTGCTGTCTGAGCCTTCTTGTTTTGTATCTGTAAAATTCATCTCTTGGAAGTGCTTTCATTTGTGGCCATCACCATTGTCCACAGGATCAGAGAGTTTCAGATCCTTATTTGTGAAGAAACTAAGCCTTTTTATGCAGACTGTGTTTCTGCATTCTATGTTGAAAGTGGTGTCAGAATTGCCTTATTTAATCCATTCATCTTCCTGTTTTCTTTCATGGGGCAGAAACCAGAAGAAAACACCATTCATGCACTAAATATGCAGTGCCAGCTCAGATTTTACTTGGTGTATGCCTGAGTTCATAATGATGGAACATGTTTTTGTCTTCTTTTCTCCTGGGAGGAGAGGATATCACAGTTGCTAAGGAACCTTTGCTAGGTATATTGATAACTGCATAATTCTTTGCTGTCAGTCAGCAAACTGTCCATTGGAAAATGCTGCTATCTAAGCCAACTATACCAGGGAAGTTGCTGCTTCTAGAGCTTGCTTCAAGAATATCTCCATAGTGGATTGCTGAGTTGCTGCCAGTTCACAGTATCACCAAACAGTATTGTTTAGACTATGATGCTAGTTGATAAGCTTCCTTTTGCACTTCACTATTAAAGGAGTCAAACTTCCACGCTTTCTTTTTTGTGACTCCAGCAGTGAAGTTTAATGATACTGTTTGGTATTCTTCCCAACAGTTAACTTGGTGCAAAGGAGATTCAGTTTCAGGTATAGTAGATATGTATTCACTATATCACCCAATCTGTGTGGGATTTCTACAACCAGGGCAATTTATTACCTTTACACTTTTCGTCTTTGTCTGAACTGCACCTACAACCTACAACTGCTATTAGAATTTTCAGTAAGTGGTCCATGTCCTTGGGTGGTGGTGTTTGGGTCTTGTCTTACAAACTGTGTTTTCTGAGTAGATAGGGATTGATCTGAGGGATGCATAGCCCAAGCAGTCTCTCCTGCTGTGGCAAATGACACTATGGTATGTGGCAGCAAGAGGACAGCACAGCCCAAAGTGCAGCAGAGGAAGAGGAAATATAGCCTAGCTGAGAATTACAGGAGAAGAAATCCTAACTGTAACCTACTGCAGACTATTGCCTTACAGATAACTGCCATGGTGTATACATGTCTATTAATTTCCTTCTCATTTACCACACACCAGCCAATAGATAATTCCAGCAAGGGTTCACTGCCTCCCTCATAATCTTACTGTTATCATACTCTAACTTGTTTGTTTTGTGTGGCTTAAACATGTAGGTTGTTGAGTTGGTTTCTGTTATTAATGAGTTTCTTAGACTTATGCAGTTTGGCTTATTACCTCCACAATTCATTGCAAGGTTCACCAGTTGTATTCTGTGTTTCAACTAGTAGTTGTCACCAATGGGTTAGTGGTGAAACCAGTCTTGTGATCTGATCATTACCTGCTGCACTTTTCCTTGTAGTTTTCCCTTCGTAAGACCTTCTGCTTTTAAGATGGTTGAGTATAAGAGCCCAACTGATACTATTAATGTTGAGTCTTATTCCTGTACTTGACTAGTTTCTGTTTGCGAGCAGAGTGTAGAAGATCCTAATTTATTGGTTGTGGCCTATGACAAGGCTTTAGTCACTGGATTTGTTCCACTTTATGAATGCCCATGAGCACCATTCTTAAGAAGGGAAATGGTGTAGGTTGTAATCTAGGTAGAGACATTGAGTTTGTACAAGATAAAACTGAATTGAACTTAATATTTTCTAACTGTCAGTTAGAGAGCTTCCATAAGTTGGCATTGTCTTTTTTCCTAGAGGAATTTCTGCTGCATCAAAGTTGCAGGCTTTGCTTTTTCCAGGTGGTCAGTAGCTTATGCATTCTAGCCTGTATTGTTATCCAGAGGGTATTTTCAGCCTGTGATTATGAGACCTTTGCTTTCCTTTGTGCAGACAATGTTAACTGGATTAGCACAATGCTGATGTCCTTCAAGGATGCATCTGCAGTCATTACAAATGGGTTGTCCTGTTGTCAGGCAGCCCTTCGGTCGGCCGGATTCCAAAGTCTGGGTCTGGCCTCAGCTGGTGTCGCACTTCACCCGACGTCATAGCTGCAGTTCTTCGGGTGTAAAGGCATCAGCCGACGCCATTTTCCTCAGTCTTTCTTGCGCGTGGCGCGAAGCAGAAGCTGTTCGCAAGTGCCGGTCGGACAGAACCAGAGATTACTACTACCGAATACTTCTACTACTACCGAAGACTTCTAAAAAGCTAAGTACCCCGTTGGGGACTCTTTCTTGCCTCAGCCGATGTCAGAAAAAGTGAATAACTGTTTAACTTGTGGGAAACAAATACCTCATAAAGATTTCCACTCTTACTGCTTACCTTGTTTAGGCCCAGACCACGGCGTAGCAGCTTGTCTAGCCTGTGCTTCTTAACCGACGGACGCTTAGGCGTCGGTCGGAATGCTGAGGAGTTTTCGGCTCGCTTTTGCTTACATTATGCCGTCGGATCCTCTGACTACGCAAATATCTAAAAGCGCAGAAAAGGACCGACACTTGCGGTCAGCGGTTTCGGCGAACCAGCGGTTAAGCCAACGCGAGTGTCTCGGTTCTTCCTTCAGCCAGCTTACCTCCTACCGAGGCCTCATCCAACGGGTTGAATCGGCTACTGAAATCCCACCTGCTCTTGCAGGTTCCCAGGATTTATCTGATACTATCCTTGGATATTTCAACCTGCACGTGGAGCTGCTAGGCCACCTGCAACCATGTCGATTAAGGCCTTTGCCAGGGCTAAAGCAGCTAAATCTGCAAAACTGTGCCTGCTAAGACCCCTCTCACAGGCCTAGCTCTAGTTCACGAATGCTTAGTTTAGCAGAGGATCTCATTTCTTTGATCCGGGATCCCAACCTCACCCAGACAGGGCCTCTCACCCACCTCCAGAGAAGAGGCCTAGAGCAGAGCCCCTGAGCCTGTTTCTACAGATGACTCCTCTGATGATTCAGATAATTCAAACCCTCCAGAGGCCCTTTTCTCCTTATGAAGACTCTGATGCTGAAGAGTCCATTCCTTCTGCCTCTCCACCTGAGGAATTTTCCTTTGGGGAAACCTTGCATGCTATGAGGGAACAATTTCAGTGGCAGGGCCAGGATTTTTCAGACTCTAGAAATAGGCTTAGAACCTTTCTGCATTTACCACAGCATAGGCCTTTAGCCATCCCTCCAGTTCTTACTGTTGTGGATGATGCTTTTAATGATGCTTGTACTGCTCCTGATTCACTTCCTCCGGCCCCTGCTAAGCCCGATAGGTACTACAGGGTTCGGACACACATTATCATTTGTATAAGGCTCCTTTGCAGATCCCGAAACTATCTCCCAGGGACCTAAGGCTGTAGCAGCTACCTCTGCTAAAAACCCCCTCCCCTCTGAAAGGGAATCCAGATCCTTAGAGAGATGGGGTAAAAAAGTTTACACTTCTGCTACTCTTTCAGCTAGGGCCTTGAACTGTCAATTCCACATGATTCAGTATCAAGAATTTATGTTAGACCAGTTAACTAAAAAGCTGTCCTTGGATGAGCCATTAGACAAAAAATCTGTTCAGGAAATGGTACATAACATTCAGCAGGTCAGTAACCATTCCTTAAAATGCGGCTATGATGCACTGGAGGCTTCCTTTAGATCAGCCATGACTGGCACAGTGATCAGAAGACATGCATGGTTAAAAGAGCAGGCTTTACCAGACCATGTTAAATCAAAGCTACTAGATGCTCCCATGGACAAGAACAATTTGTTTGGCTCTCCTGCACAACAGGTACTGAAGAAGATGGAAGAGAAGGCAAAATCTGTCCAGACAGTCAAAGATTTCTTACAGGTCCAACCTCCAAGGTTTAGCAGGAATTGGCCCTCCAAGAATTGGTCCTTTCCAGACACCTCCAAAGCTCAGAGAGGCAGGAATAGGCGCTCAAGAGGCAGGGGTCAATCCAGAGGTGCCTACAGGGGACGTCAGTGGCAGGCTAACAACCAGCGAGGTACAGTCTCAGATACAGCCACCACCACTACTACAGGACAATCACAGTGACTTGACTCTAGCACCGCCTACCAGGGAACAACTAGGAGCACCCTTAGGCGGGAAGCTAGCCTTATTTTCAGTAAACTGGCATTACATCACAAGAGACAAGTGGATTTTGCAGACAATAGACCATGGTTACAGGTTTCACTTCCATACTCTACCAAGGAAGAGAGGAATGCCAAACCTACCTCCAAATCAAAAGGCAGAAGCTCTAAAGCAAATAACTCACTTACTAAGGATGAGAGCTGTAGAAAAGGTACCATCTATGGAGCAAGGACAAGGATTTTACTCCAGGCTCTTCCTGGTACCAAGAAAAGAAAACCAATGGAGACCTATTCTCGACCTGTCCGCTTTAAACACATACCTCATTGTTCCAAAATTCAAAATGCTGACCCTACAGCAGCTTCTTCCCATGTTGGGCAAGGAGTCTTGGCTGGTAACTCTAGATCTCAAGGAGGCATACCTGCACGTCCCCATACGACCAAATTGCAGAAGATACCTCAGATTTCTTGCAGGATCAGAGCATTATTTTATTTTATTTATTTATTTTATATTTGTTAACCGGGCTAGTCTAGCTGGATACATATCCTTTTTCAGTAGAGGCCCGAGGAGAAAAGCTCCAACATAAATGGTAAATCACAAGTTGACAAAAAAACAAGTTATAAAAAATACAGGTTATAAAAGATACAAGATTATAAAAAAGTATATCAGTATATTATCAATTCTCAGCATTGCCCTTTGGCTTATCTACTGCGCCCAGAGTGTTCACGAAATGCCTGGCATCAGTAATTGCTCATTGCAGGCTTCAGGGAATTCAAATCTATCCTTACCTGGACGACTGCCTGTTACAAGCGGACAACAAAAACAAGCTAGCAGAAGACTTGAAAAGGGTCATTTATCTACTGCAAGCCCTGGGATACACAGTCAATATAAAAAAGTCAAGGCTGATACCATCCCAAAGGATAACCTTTTTGGGTGCAGAGCTGGACACAGCAAAACAAATGGCATTCCTAACAGTAGAAAAACAGGAGCAACTCCCTCTCTACTTCTTGGCATTAACAAAACAGAACCAGCTAACAGCAAGAAAAGTCCTGCAAGCCTTGGGTTTCATGGCATCCTGCATAATATTGGTTCCACATGCCAGACTACATATGAGAAAGTTACAGTGGTACCTAAGGAATTTATGGTCACAGCACAAGCACAGCCTAGAAACCCAAATTCCAATAATCCCATGCCTGAAGCAGGAATTCCAATGGTGGGCTCAGGCCTGTCAATCAAACAAAGGACTGCCCTTCCACAGCACTCAACCAAGCCAGACCATCACAACGGACGCCTCAGACCTCGGTTGGGGGGCACACATGCTGGACAAGTGCATACAAGGCTTATGGACTCAAGACCAGCTGCACCTACACATAAATCAAAAGGAAATGCTGGCAGTAAAACTGGCAATTCAGACATTCAGACCATTTCTTCGACAAGGCCAACTGTTGATAAGAACAGACAACACCACAGTTATGTGGTACATCAACAAACAGGGAGGCACACATTCGTACCCTCTATGCCGGATGGCGATGGACCTCTGGAATGTGGCCCTGATCTTCAACATTCAGTTACAAGCGATTTTTGTACCAGGAAAAGAAAACATACTAGCAGACATACTAAGCAGAACTACCACGGATGCCCACGAATGGATGCTGCATCCGGACATATTCAAAACCATTACAAGAAAATGGGGACTTCCAGAAATAGACTTATTTGCATCCCCACACAATCACCAACTGAAGAAATTCTGCACAAGGATGTACCACCCACTTGCTTGGAAAGTGGACTCCCTACCTTTCAGTTGGAAAAACCTGACAGCATATGCATTTCCACCACTTCCTTTGATGCACAAGGTGCTATTGAAGATCAAAGAAGACCGCCCAAGGATCATCCTGATAGCTCCAGACTGGCCAAGGCAACATTGGTACCCATTACTGAGGAGCATGTCTCGGGAACAAACATGGCCTCTACCCCTGGTTCCCTTACTGTTAACACAGAACAACTACAGCACTCTGCATCCAAACCTGAAAACATTGCAGCTGACTGCCTGGAGCATTGCATAATACCAAATAACCCAAATTTATCCCAAAGGGTTAAAGACATTATCTTGGAGGCTCGCAGACCCTCAACAAGAAAGAATTATTCAGCAAAATGGAAAAGATTTCACATTTGGAGTACTGCAAAAGGAGAAAACGTGTCACTGGTAAACATAGCCAACATCCTAGAATACTTGGCAGAGCTCTTCCACAACGGCCTGTCCTATTCTTCCATTAAGATTCATGCATCAGCTATTTCAGCAGAATACAATTTGGATCCCCCACTCTTCTCACATCCTCTGCTCAGGCAGTTTCTGAGAGGAATTAAAAATGTAAAACCACCTAGGAAGCCACCATTGCCAGCATGGGACTTGAACTTTGTGCTAGAAAAGTTGACACTCCCTCCTTTTGAACCAGCAGCAACAGCAGAATTACAATACTTATCATGGAAAACTGCTTTCCTGCTTGCAATCACTTCAGCAAGAAGGGTATCTGAGCTACAGGCATTAATGGCAGTACAGCCCTTCCTGATCTTCCATCAAGATAGAGTGTCCATGAGAACAAATCCTACTTTTATGCCTAAGGTGGTCTCCAGGGTATCTTTAAACCAAGCTATCCACCTACCTACATTCTTCCCCAACCCACAGAACAGGGGGGAAAGACTGTTGCATACCTTGGATGTACATAGACAATTACGTTACTACCTGGACAGGACCAAGGGCAATAGAAAAACTGACCAGCTACTGGTAGCATATGCAACAGGAATGGAAGGAAAAGCAATTTCAAAACAGACAATCTCTAAGTGGATAGGAAATTGCATTAGATTTTGTTACTCCTACCATGGGAAGAAAACTCCAGAAAACATCAGGCCTCACTCTACAAGGGCTACAGCCACTGCCACAGCTTTTCTTCGAGGAGTGGCTACCAAAGACATTTTAGAGGCTGCTACTTGGAGCTCCGTGCATACATTTGCCAAGCATTATAATTTACCTTTATACTCCAGATCCCGAGCAGGTTTTGCCTCTGCTGTTTTGCAAGGGATCTTAACTACACCATAATCTTATTTCTCCTCCTCCCCCAGTTTGGCTATGGTATTCTACCCATTTGTAAGGACTGCAGATGCATCCTTGAAGGACATAGTACAGTTTTGTACCTACCATAAATGTAGATGTCCGATAGGCATGCATCTGCAGTCAGGATTACCCTCCCTCCTTCCCCTCTGTGGTACTCCTAGGGTATTTCCCATCTTGTAGCTAGCTGGGGGAATCTATTATGGTGTATTTGTTTGTATATATGTACATACATGCTTATTTTTGGTTTGCTCTCTACTATTTGGAACCATTTGCATTTATCCAAATTTAGCCTTCCTAGAGGGCACCTGGCATCTGGGGCAAGAAACACTGAGGAAAATGGCGTCGGCTGATGCCTTTATACCCGAAGAACTGCAGCTATGACGTTGGGTGAAGTGCGACACCAGCCGAGGCCAGACCCAGACTTTGGAATCCGGCCGACCGAAGGGCTGCCTGACGACAGGACAACCCATTTGTAAGGACTGCAGATGCATGCCTATCGGACATCTACATTTATGGTAGGTACAAAACTGTACTTTTCTTGTGATCTCAACGAGATGAATAATTAGCTATCCTGAAGGTGTCTGCAGTGGTATTGGTGTAAGTTTCAGTCTGTTGACTATTCTAAGTGCATGGACTTGATTTCAAATTAATGTCAACTGTTTTCAATCAAAAGACTGAACATATAAAGCTGTTTTAATCTCGGATGAATGTGCTAAGTTCATTTATTTTCCAGACTCCCAGATCCTGACTAACAATAAGGATCTTCATTTTGGTGGACTGGGAGCCAGATATGCCTAGACTAGGCCAAATAAGTTTTATATGATATATCCTGCCCAGGATATGACAACTGATGATCATCTAAAGCTTTAGGGCACCGTCCATGCATCTTAACTGCTAAAGGACTTGTGCAGAGCTGTATAAAGTCAATGGTCAGTGTACTAAACCTTCAGAACTTCCTTACCGTGGAAGTGCACACTGCCTATGGGCTTCCTTGGGACTGATGGTCAATTATCCCTTCACCAAGGCTGGACAGATAAGTACCATTTTGCAGAAAACCATCCACTTTACATTAGTTTATGAGGAAAAGTTTTTTTTGTTAGGGAAAGCTTGTTTAACAAAACTAGGAAATGTGTTTTACTGGTTGTCACCAACAAATTTTCTTCATAAAGTTTATTTTTTGTTAATTTAACAGTTTAACTCATTACACCTCCTACTAATGCCTCTAGACATCAAATATTGCTTGTTCATATTTGCATCAATAATTCCAAAACCATGCTTTGTACAAGGTTTTAAAATATTTCATCTTAAAGCTTACAGAGTGGCAGGCTCAACTGCATTAATATTTGACATCTGTCTAGTACAGGTAAAGAGATATTAACTGTTGATGTTATGTTGTCCTATCTCGCCTTCATTCTTGATGGTTGGATTTGGAACTGAGCATCGGTTGTGACTTGGCCTAATACTAATGCTTGAGAGCTTTCACTGGCTCGAGGCTACACCCTATCCCATGATGCCTGGTGACAGTTCCCCAGATCTCGTTTGCCGCTTTGCTGGTTTGGGATTGCTTTTTCGCTAGCTCAGGCTAAGTCTTTACTTATTTACTTTGACTGAATATTTTGCTATCCTTTTAGCTATCTACCACAGGAGTGGTTTCTGGCCCAGAAAGTATAGTTTATTGGCCGTTTGGGAAGCTTTTCCATCTCTTTCAACCTTCTAATTTAAAAACATGTGTTTGCCCTTGTTTCCTACCTTTCCTGTTACTAGTCTAGTCCGGTTACAAAGTTGCTGTATCCAGGATTTTTAGTAAGCTTCTGAGCCCCCAAGCCTTTCTGTGTTGGAGGGAAGCCTTCTAGCTTATCAGTGGGAGTGGTAAGCACTAGGTAGCCTATCCTCCACGGGAAGAGTGAGTTTTGACCCAGAAGTTGTAGTTTATTTGGTCGTTTGGGCAGTTTTCCATCTCTTTCAACTTGCTGGCTTAAACGCCTACGTTTGTACTTGTTCCCCACCTTTTCTGTAACTAGCGTAGTCCAGATACAGAGTTGCTTTATCCAGGACTGTTGGTAAGCTTCTGAGCCCTGCAAGCCTTTCTGTGTTGGAGGAAAGCCTTCTAGCTTATCAGTGGGAGTGGTAAGCACTAGGTAGCCTGTCTACCATGAGAGGAGAGGTTCTTGGCTCAAAAATTGTAGTTTATTGACCATTTGGACAGTTTGTCCGTCTGTTTCAACGTTCTGGTTTAAAAGACTACATCTGTGCTTGTTTCCTATCTTTCCTGTAACTAGCCTACTGGGTAGCACTAGAAAGCCTTGAACTGATACAAGCCGTCTAGCCTAGAAGAGAGACTTTGGAGTGATTACGTATCAGTTTTCTGTACTTTTTTGCTGTACTTAACTGTTTTCTGCTTAAACACAGATTTTCCAGCATTTATTGTGATTTAAAAGCTTGTTATTTTCACATATTGTACTTATTTGACTTCCTGCACTTTTAAAAAGTTGTTTTTTTGTTTAAATAATTTGTTTAACTGTTATAGACTACACACAAAAGTGCGATAGCCTTTTCTGATCGTTTGTAGTCGTTTAAAGCTGTTTTAAGTGTATTTTTTTACTGTTTTTGCCTTATCTTTTTAAAAAAAAAAAAAAATTCCTTGATGTTCATCGTGCGTACAGCTGCAGTCATAACAGATGGGGTTATCCTGCCGTCAGGCAGGTCCTCGGTCGGCCGAATTCCAAGGTCTAGGTCCGGCGTCGGTTGTCGTCGCTTCTTCCCTGACGTCAGTGCAGCAGGGGTATATAAGAACCAGCCGACGCCATCTTCTTCAGTCTTTCTTGCCGCGCGGTGCCCAAAGCAGAAGCAGTTCACAAGTGCTGGTCGGCCAGCTCCTGAGATTTACGAAATTATTTCAGCCGAAGTCTTCTTGAAAGCTAAGTACCCCGTTGGGGAAACTTTTCTTGGCTCAGACAGAAGTCAGACAAAGTTAATAATTGCATTTCATGTGGAAAGCAAATACCGCATAAGGATTTCCATTCTTTCTGTATTCCTTGCTTAGGCCCAGACCACAGCGTCTCGGCCTGCCATTTTTGTGCTAGATTCAACAAACGCACTATTAAGCGTCGGGCGGAGTTCTCCCAACACTATTTTGGTAAAAAAATTAATTACATTATGTCATCGGATACCCCGACTCCAGTTTTGAGTAAAAGACGCAAAGATAAGGACCGACATACAAGGTCCGCGACTTCTACCGACACCACACTAAAGCCGACTACCGGTGCTCCGGTTCTCAGCGAGGCGCCAACGCAGCCCCTGAGTACCGATGATGCTTCTTTAGCGGTGTCTTCTGTGCCCGAGGTCGCAGGCTCCTCGGCCCCCATTCCGACTACAGATACCGACGCCACTCTTGGCGGGGAAACTCAGAGTTTAGACAGGCCTGCCACCTCTCAAGGTGTCTTCAGGCCTTCTTCCTTTTCCATTAAGGCTTTCACAAAATCTAAAGCAGCCATGAAAACTAAAAGACAAGGTCCACAGAGTCCCTCTCAAGGCCCCATGCCTAAAAAACAGATGCTCAAAATGGCTGAGGATTTGATTACTCTTATCAGGGGTTCTCAACCCTCCTCAGACAAAAGGCCCAGATTGGAGGAAGACTACCCTTCCTCAGATCAAGCCTCTATTACCTCAGAACATTCTGAGGACCAGGAATATTCATATTCCCCTTTTGACGACTCTGATGCTTAGGAGTCCATTCCCTCGGTCTCCCCCCCTGAGGACTATTCTTTTGGGGAAACCTTACATACCTTGAGGGAACACTTTCACTGGGAAGGCCAAGATTACTCAGATTCCAAGAAAAGGCTCAGGGATTTTCTCTTGCTTCCCCAGCACAGGCCTCTGGCTATCCCTCCTGTCTTGGATATATTAGATGATGTGTACACAGAAGCCAGCATCAACCCAGATTCTTTACTTCCAGCTCCTGTTAAACCTGACAGGTATTACCGGGTTCCTGATTCACACCAATTCCTATACAAAAGCCATGCTGCTGACCCAGAAACTATTTCACAGGGTCCCAAGGGAATTAAGGCCTCTACTGCCAAAAACCCATTACCTTCAGAGAGAGATTCCAGAGCTTTAGAAAGGTGGGGGGAAAAGGTGTACACCTCGGCCACTTTAACTATGAGGGCATTAAACTGTCAGTTCCATATGTTAAAGTATCAACAGTTTTTGTTATCTCAGTTGAAAAGCAAAATGACACAACCTGAGCAACCAGATTTAAAGGAGTTGCAGGATTTGTTGCATAGTGCAGAGCAAGTGGGTAAACATACCTTGCAGTGTGGTTTTGATGCTTTAGAGGCCTCATGTAGAGCTGCTGTTACAGGGTCTGTCATACATAGACATGCTTGGCTGAAAGTGCAAACCTTACCAGATCATGTCAAAGCTAAATTACTAGATGCACCTCTTCAAAAAGATGTATTGTTTGGTGTTAAAGCTGAGGAGGTACTAAAGAAAATGGAGGAAAAGGCAAGATCAATGCAAACAGTGAAAGATTTCCTACAGGTACAACCTCCATGTTTCAGCATAAACTGGCCTTCAAAAAATTGGTCCTTTCCAGCCACGAACAGACCTCAAAGAGGCAGATACAGGCGCCCGAGGGGTAGAGGGCAATCTCAAGGATCATTTAGAGCCAGACAATGGCAAGCACCTACACCAAGAGGTGGAGAGGATAGATCACAGTCATTCAGAAAGCAGACACAATGACTTTCCCCTTTGCATGCCAAGCAAAGCTTTAATGGCAGCACCTTTAGGCAGAAAACTGGCATTATTTTAAAAAAACTGGCATATTGTCACAAAAGACTAATGGATCCTGGACATTATAGACAGAGGCTACAGATTCCACTTTCACACCCTTCCAAAAATGAGAGGCATGCCAAACCTGCCACAAAATCAAGGGCAGAGGCACAAAACAAATTTCAGCTCTCATGGACATGAAAGCTATTCAAGAGGTACCTGCAAAAGAACAGGGTCAAGGTTTTTATTCCAGACTATTCCTGGTACCAAGGAAGGACAAAGATTGGAGACCTATTTTGGACCTATCCATCCTAAACACATATTTAATCGTACCAAAATTCAAGATGCTCACATTACAGCAGCTTCTTTCCATGCTGGGCAAGGAGTCTTGGCTGGTAACATTGGACCTCAAGGAGGCATACCTGCATGTCCCTATCAGACAAGATTGCAGAAGATACCTCATATTTCTTGCAGGTTCAACCCATTATCAATTCTCTGCATTGCTCTTTGGCTTATCTACTGCGCCCAGAGTGTTTACGAAATGCCTGGCATCAGTAATTGCCTTCTGCAGACTTCAAGGGATACAAATATACCCGTATCTGGACGACTGCCTGATCCAAGCGGACAGCAAGCACATACTTCTGAAACACCTGGTGTTTGTAATAAAATTGTTGAACTTTCTGGGATACACAGTCAACAAAAAGAAATCAAAACTAATACCCTCTCAAACAATAATTTTCCTGGGTGCCAGCTTGAATACAAACACCCAGATGGCCTACCTCAAGCCAGAGAAGCAAGGGCAACTATCTCAATACTTCAGCAAAATGGCAACCTTCACCAGGCTGACTGCAAGGAAAGTCCTGCAGGCTCTGGGATTCATGGCATCTTGCATCCTGCTGATCCTATGTGCAAAGCTGCATATGAGGAAACTTCAGTGGTACCTAAAAAACTTATGGTCTCAACACAGCCACAGTTTGGAAACAATTATACCACTCATTCCATGTCTTTAAAAGGAATTTCTGTGGTGGGCTCAAGCATGCCAAAGAAACATAGGTCTCCCCTTCTGCATGCCTCAAGCAAATCAAATCATCACAACAGACGCCTCAGACTACGCCTGGGGCACATGACAGATCAGTGCATTCAGGGCAAATGGTCCCAAAAAGAGAAGCACCTACACATCAATCAAAGGGAAATGCTAGCAGTACAAAATGCTATTATGGCCTTCAAAAACCTACTGCATCCAGGCCAGCTATTGATAAGGACAGACAACACCACAGTGATGTGGTACATAAACAAACAGGCAGGAACTCATTCATACCCCCTGTGCAGACTAGCCATGTCCCTTTGGAACACGGCTCTGGAATTGCAAATCCAACTTCAAGCACAATTCCTGCCAGGGAAGGAAAACACACTGGCAGACAACCTAAGCAGAAATATGACAGATCCACACGAATGGAAGTTGCATCCTCAAGTTTTCGCAAAGATAATTCAGGCATGGGGACAGACAGACATAGATCTCTTTGCTACCCACAGAAATTACCAACTGAAAAAATTTTGCTCAAGGACCTATCATCCACAGGCCTGGAAAGTGGACGCACTTTCTTTCAATTGGGCAACATTGACAGTCTATGCCTTTCCACCTCTTCCTCTGCTGCCCAAAGTTCTATTAAAAGCCAGAGCAGAGAGGCCAAACATGATTCTCATTGCTCCAGACTGGCCAAGACAACACTGGTATCCTCTCCTGAAGAGCCTGACGCATTCCCCACCATGGATCCTGCCTCTAGTGCCTCTTCTGTTGTCCCAGCACAACTTCAAAACTCTTCACAGTCAGCTGAAAACCCTCAATCTAGCCGCATGGAGGATTCCTTGATTTCCCAACAGACCCTCCTCTCCAAGGAGGTGCAGGATGTCATCTTGGAGGCCAGAAGACCTTCTACTAGAAAAGCCTTTGCGCACTGGGCAGTGCCGGTTAGCTACTGTTAAATTATTCCCGGCTCCACTAAGTCTCCTCTTCAGTTTTTCCCTTGAAACTAGTCCAACTCTGAACCTAAGCACTCAAAAAGCATCTTACAGTCCAGCACTTGCTCAGACCTAATAGCAAGCACTAATATACCCTGACACTGACTGCCCAGCAGGGCAAGGCCCTTTATTCACCCCTCACCAACCAAGCGACTAAGCAGCTCACCCTACTATTCAGGCACGACCAAAGGGCAACTTCAGGTGCACTCTCCAGTCCAGCTGGTGAATCTGGGTATCCTGAGGCAATGTTACAACTGCCTCATGTACACAGACAACCCTCTCCTCCTACCACAAAACACTAACATATGCAAGAGATGCAATTATACAGCCAAACTGGAAGCAAAGCTGCCTCCACCCAAGACTGGAACAGACAGTCAAGAGAAGGTTAACAATTGCACCACAACTCCAACCGCATACAGACCTACTAAAACAGCACTGGCAAAAAATACATAAATACACAAAAATCATACTCGGAGGCTCTAAATAAAAATCTGCAAAAGCATCAGAGACTTCCAAAGCAGACACCAAAACAACCTACACTTCTCGTCACAAACTAGACAACACATAAAACACAAAATCAGTGTGCCGCACAGTCACAGCCCTTAAGGCGAAATAACATATCTAACACACTAGTAATAGGTGACTCTATAGTCAGGTACACTGACGTCCCACTCACTAGGCTGGACAAACAGAAGGTTGCTGTTAGCTGCCTTTCGGGAGCCAGAATCCACCACATAACACAAGCACTCAGGTCACTCCAGAACAAGTACAAATATGACTCTGTCATTGTTCATGTTGGTGTGAATGACCTGAGATGTGCCTCCCTGGACTACATGAAAAGAGACATGGAAGAGCTCTCTGATCATGTAGCCCAGGCTGGTATGACCCTGACCCTGAGTAGCATCCTGCCCTGACCAAGAATGATACCTCAGTATAAAGAAAAAAGGATCAATTTCAACAATTGGCTAAGCTTCTGGTGTCATTCAAAGGGGATCCAGTGTCTGTCAGCCTGGGATGACATGCTCGACAAGCTGCGTTGCTTCGCAAGAGACAGCTTGCACCTGTCACCCCTAGGCTTTCAAATACTGGCCAAGGCTCTTGCTGCTCCCATAGTGCCTTTTTTAGGCAAGGCTCAAAAGTCAAACCCACCTCCCTAAACAGAACAATTAACAAAAAACTGTGGTTTATGCTACTCAACGCCAGGAGTTTAAATCTCAAAATGCACACTCTCAAAGCACTCCTCAGTATGGAGAACGTCAACATCTGTGCAGTAACTGAAACTTGGTTCAAGGCTCCGGAGAGCACCCCAGCACTACCGGGCTACAACTCATACCACACGTTTCGGCCACGGAACACGGACCGAAACACAAAAGGAGGGGGTGTATCCATATTCATCAAGGATGCCTACACCTCCAGGTTAGTGGCGCAGTATGATACCTCTGAGATCATCCATGTGCAACTAACATCGGGCAAATCTGCAATGCAAATTGTGGGCTGTTAAAAGATCACCCTCCATGACCCAGGACCATCACTCCACCTTTCTGAAGACAATGGAAAACATGACGGTCCTACCGAACACCCTGATATTGGGCGATTTTAATTACCCTACCATTCACTGGGAAAACTACTCAAGTACAAATTTCCAGGCCCAGCGCTTCCTGGAATTCATCAACTCAAACGCCCTGGATCAACAGGTAAACTTCCCTACCAGAGGTGAAAACATATTGGACCTGGTCATCACCAACATGGGCGACAGGTGTTCCACTCCGGAGGTCAACCCGTCACTGGTTAGATCAGACCATAAACTAATCACTCTGGATGTCCACACCCCCACCATCACTCCCAATTAAGGAAACCACAGTAAAAAACTTTTCCAAAGCAAACTTCACCTTTCTTAAGACAGAGGTGGTTAGTTTCACAGCCCCCACACTAAAGGATAATGCTGCCCAAGATACAGAAACCTTTACAAATGCACTCTATGAGCACCTACAAGGATGCATGGATCGTGCCATGCCTAGCAAAACCAAGACTCACTCCTCTAAGAGAAGGAAACCAGTTTGGTGGACCCCTGCAATAAACAGGCTATACAGTAGAAGGAGGAAACTAGTTCAGAAAAAAAGTAAATCCGAAGAAGGAAAGACATCCCTGATCAGTATCAGTAAGCAACTAAGGTCCCGCATGAAATCATCCAAGGCTAACTTCAAAAGAAAAATAGCTAAGGATTCAAAAGATAACCACAAAGCCTTCTTTAGCTATGTTAAGAATCTAAGTGGCAACTCGCAGATATGCCCTGAACTAGTGCAAAATAGCACAAAATATACTGAACCTACTGATATTGCCAACATCCTGCCAGATAGATTCAGTGCAAACTTCACCCCCCTCTCATCTCCAAAAGGGCCCACAACAATACCGGAAAAGTGTAGTGTCCCAAAAATCACAGATGCACAGGTGAAAACAGCCCTTTCAAAAGCCAAAAACACAGCGTCAGTGGGACCAGATGGTGTCCCAGGCTGCGTCTTGCACTAACTACAGAATGAACTAACCCCCCCCACCTAAACACGCTGTTCAACCTCAGCCTCTCCACAGGCTACGTGCCCATAGAATGGAGCACAGTAATGGTTATTCCTCTCCACAAAGGAGGGGCCACAACTGACCCTGGTAACTATCGCCCCATAAGCCTGGTCTGCAAGGCTAAGGAGTGCATCATCATGGAACTCATTAACAAAGACATTGGGAACCTCCAAACACTTGACCCGACCCAGTTTGGCTTTGTTAAGGGCAGATCATGCCTACTAAACCTGGTTGACTTCTTTGAGACAACTAAACCTGGTTGACTTCTTCGAGACAATCACCAAGGCCATAGACGAGGGAAAGGTGGTTCACACAGCCTACCTTGACCTCGCCAAGACTTTCAACACCATTCCCCACTCTGGTATTACAGAAAAACTCACCATCCTGTACATAAACCCCTACGTCACGAGATGGGTTGCCAACTGGCTTACAGACAGAACTCACACGGTAAGAATTGCAGGCTCCAGGTCCAACTCTAAACCAGTCACAAGTGGTGTCCTGCAAGGCACGATCCTAGGACCCCTACTGTTCGGCATATACTTCTTAGAAGTACAGGCAAAAGGCAAACACAGGAGGACTATGGCTGACTAAGTTCACCGATGACTGCAAACTGGGAGCCATAATTGACTCTACAGCTGACACGGACATCCTCCAAAAGGGCCTTTCTGAGATAGACACCTAGTGTCAAAGTCATGGCCTCAAGCTAAATGACAAAAAATGCATAGTCATCCCGTTTGGGAAAAACAAAACACCCACAAATTATTACATAGGTGGCAACCCCCTTAGTACAGAAGAGGTAATAAGAGATCTGGGGACCCAGGTAGATAGTAATCTCTCCTTTGACAATCATATTGCCAAAGTAGTTAGGAAATCCTTCTACGTGGCCCATCTAATTACTAAAAGGTTCGCATCTAGAAATAAAGAGGTTATAGTGCCTCTCTACTCGTCACTCATTAGACCCATCATAGAGTACAATGCCCCATTTGGGATGTACCTCACATGACACTTCCAACAGTTAGAAAGACCACAAAAGTACCTCACCAACAGGATTACTGGCCTGAAACATATGTCCTATGCAGCCCTACTGAAAAAACTCTGACTGTATTCCATGGCATATCACTTACTCAGAGGTGATCTCTGCCTGACTTACAAAGCCATGTCTAGCTCAAAATTGATGGACATGCTCCACCTAAAGAATTCCAAGTCACTACGAGCCACGCACTCTAGTGAGCTAAACCTCGCCACAACAATAAATAGAACATGCTGGAGGGATAGATTCCTGTCACAGAGACTCCCCATGCTTTGGAACAAAATTCCAAATTACATCAGGCAGAGCCACTCACTAACACTCTTCAAGAGAAACCTTGACGAGTAGATGGGTAACAGAAAATACACCCCCGGATTCACTTCATTGGCTCTGCTTGACAGAGGATCAGTTAATTAATCAATGGGACGGCGAAAGCCAACACACTCTGGCTAGGCTTATAAATGCCCTCAGGCAGATAGTCTAGTACCTACCTATGAACCTATATAACCTTTAACTTCTCTAGTTTATGGTAGAGCAGTTTGTTTTTTGATAGTCTAGTGTCCCCCTTTTTGTATTGTCGTGAGTTGTAGCTTTGTTGTGTGGGCTGTCGTTTTCTCGCAGGCCTCTTGACTCCCTATCCTGTCTAGCTTTAAGTTTGTCCTGAACGAATCCATTACACTTAGAGGATTCATTTTTGTCCCCTTTGTTTTTAGCCCCTTGTAGTTAGAGGGCTTTCCTCCCACTTATTTACTTCCTTTCCTGAGGTTTTGTCATTTCAGTTAGAGACATCCCCGCTGGCTAGAGGAGATCTTCGTTTAAATTAGAGACCTCTCCTCTAGCATTATTTTTAGTTTGATCCACCGTTAAAAAAATAAACCTTTTTGCTGTGATAATTGTGTTTTTCCTTCTGCCTTTCTGTGTACTGGTTGATAGGTGTAATGTTGTCCCATATTTATCCTTTTTTGTTGTCTAATTAAGGAAGCCAAACAGTCTGGCTTTAAAAAGTCTGACTCGTACACACAGAAGATGTCGATTACTGATGGCCACACTAGCTGTGTATATTGCTTAGGTGCGGTTCATCTGCAGGACTTCTGCTCTATCTGTTATGGATTCAGTTCCAGGGTCATGCAGGAACATAAAAATTTGCTTATTCTAAGGGGTCTACTTAAGGGACCGTTTGATGTGACTATTGAATGGAATCAGCCCTCAAAATCCTCATTTGAGAAGTCTTCAAAAAAATCTTCTTCAGCTCCGGATTCTGAACCAACCAAGAAGCCTGAGATCGCGGTGCCTTCGAGGTGATGAGGAGTGTGCTGCCCCCCGAGACTGCTCCACTTTCGACTTCAGCTACTCTTCCCCCAAAAGGACAGGTGTCAACCTCTGTACTGTCCCTCCAGCCCAAGCATAGAGAGCCAGTGCCCCAGGACACTCCAATGGACAATCCACTGTCTTCTGAAACTTCCCCAGAGTATCCCTCTGAGGAGGTCCCTCGGAAGAGGACTTGTAAAAGAAACATTTAGACTCCCCTGAGCCTGTCACGCCAGATATGGACTTAGAGGATTCAGAAGGGTCCCCACAGTCACCTTCTGAGGATGTCTCCTTTTTAGACAACTTAGAGATCCTGAAGCAGAGAGGTGGCTGGAAGACCCTCTCCCCTTCTGAAGAGGAGTCTGTATACTTGGAGGCATTTGGATCTCTATGTCTTTGCCTTTCAACCAACTCCTTGGCGTGGGGCTCTCCAGAATCTGTGGAACCTGTTCCAAGGAGACCCAACAAGTTTATTACTATCCTGAATGACAAGCAATTCTTAACCAAAGTTGTGCCAGTAGATGCTATGGTGGTGGTGGCGGCCACCAAGAAGGAATTAGCTGAAACTTCTTCATCTGTCCATCCACCAAATAAGGAGTCTCGAATAATTGACAGATATGAGAAGTGTATGTTTTCTTCAGCAACCTTTACTCTTAGGTTGCTGAACTATTTATCCCATTTTACTCTACTTCAGAGGGATCTCCTGAAAGAACTAGGAGATGGCCTCCAGGGTGCTACAGCTGCGGGGGTGCCAGACAAGGCAAACTCAGCTTGCGACTCTAAATTCTAAAGTAAACTCCTCCATGCTCCTCATCTCTTATGCAGCCGATGGAGCGAGTAGGGCAGCAGGCACAGGAATAGCTCAGAGGAGGCATTCCTGGATGTGTCGTTGCGAGTTTTCTGAACCATTTAAGTCTTCCTTTATAAATGCCCCTTTTGACGGCTCATCTTCGTTTGGGCCAGAAGTTAGAGAAACTCTTACCAGGTGTGAACAAGAAGGCAAAACTCCGCCATGGGAGTACATTTTCCGTTCCTTCCAGGCCTTATCCCAAAGGTCAGAAGGGTGGAAAAATGTGGTTCTGGAAATCCCAAAGAGCTTTGCCAGACGCACATGGTAAATTTTCCCCCAGGGGCAGAGGGGGAAATAATAATGGAAGATGCCACACTCATGGCAGAGGGGGTCTGCTGAACCAGGGCAACAGAGATATGTTCTCTGGCAGGCCCTTCCAGCATTCCTGAAAGGAGGCCCGCTTGTCCACCTCTGGAGGCAGTCGGGGGTAGATTATCACTGTACCTAAAGGCTTGCTCAACATCATTGAAGACAAATGGGTACGGTTGATTATATCCAGGGGATACAACATACCCTTCTGTTCTCCACCAAGATCAATCCCAGACATCCTGCCCAGGCAGAGGGATCAAGTAACCCTAGAAATCCAAAGGTTGCTAGAAAAAAGTGTCATCCAAGAAGTGCCCGCAGACCAAATTGAATCCGGGATTTACTCAAGGTTCTTTTTAGTTCTAAAGAAGACAGGGGACTGGAAAGCAATCTTGGATCTCAGCAAGCTGAACAAGTCCGTAAAAAAGCAAAGTTGTGGATGGTAACACTGCAGTCTGTACTCCCTTTTCTGGGACAAGACAATTATGTGTGCTCAATAGAACTTTAGGATGCGTACTACCATATAAAGATGGACAGGCAATCCAGGAGATAGCTAAGCATCTGGCTGGGACCCAGTCATTACCAATTCAGAGCTCTGACCTTTGGTCTCACTACAGCCCCCCAAAGTGTTTTCCAAATGCATGGCAGTAGTCACAGCTCACCTGAGGCATCTAGGATTCTGGGTGTTTCCATACTTAAACTGGCTCCTGACCGCCACCCCTCAGCATCTACTGACCAAGGCAAGGGACACCACCATTCATCTCTGCTCAGTGCTAGGTGTTATCATAAATTTAAAAAAATTTGCCTTGCTGCCTTCACAGCATATTACCTTCATAGGGGCAGACCTACACAAAGGACATGGTTGCAAAACTGCCTCACGACAGGGTATAAACGCTAGGTCATCAGGTATCAATCTTGCTCATGAGCAGGAAAGTGCAGGCAGAGTTTGTTCTCAAGGTTCTGGGTTCATTGGCAGCTGCAATAACATTAGTTCCACTGGTGCGTCTACACATGAGGGTATTACAGTGACTACTCTTTGCTCAGTAGTCCATGCCGGAGTTACCCATGTCACGTAAGATCCTCATTACGGACACCTGCAAGAAGGACCTATGATGGCGGCTTCAGTCCACAGAGGTAACGATAGGCAGACCATTTGTTCTCCCACATCCATTTGCTACAGTGACCACAGACGCTTCCCAGATTGGGGGGGGGGGCATTATCTGGGACAGACTGTCCAAAGGACTTGGCAGGAACATGAATACCACTTGCACATCAGTGTACTGGAGATGAGAGCGGTGCTTCTGACATTGCAAGCATTCCAGAGCTCAAACAGGTACGATTGCGATAGACAGACAGACAATATGTCTGTGGTGTGGTACATCAACAAACTAGGCAGAACCAGATCCTACCCTCTGTGTCGAGAGGCTCAGAGTATGGCAGTGGAAAATTTCTTCTCGATGTTTTCTAACTGCAACTCACATTCTGGGGAAATCCAACATGATAGCAGACAAATTAAGCCCTGTAATTCTTATACCTCACGAGTGGTCCCTGAAACAGAAAATTGCAAACCAAATTTTTTGCAAGTGAGGCCAACTTTGCTGCGACCTCTTTGCCATGTCCATGAACTCCAAATGCAGCAGCTACCTTGCCCTAATCCCCCTCCGGGGGAGTCATCAAGGTATGCACTTGTTCACGATTAGCCTCCGGGACTTCTTTATGCCTTTCCCCCATTTCCGTTAATACCCAAAGTTCTAAAGAAAGCCAAATTGTTGAGTCGCAAGATAATTCTCATTGCTCCATACTGGCCTCATCAAATCTGGTTCCCCTTCCTATGGACCCATCTCCAGGAGGAGCCTCGGATTCTGGACCTGGTGCCATATCTTCTGACCCATCAGTCGGGAACGCTCCTTCCCTCCATCCAAATCCTCAAGCTGACAGCTTAGTTGCTTCATTTCCCGTCTTAGCCAGGCTTCCGAATATATCCCAGGCGGTGTGAAACATTCTGGTTTCTTCTCATAAGACTGCAACTAGAAAACTGTATGCTAGCAAATGGAAAAAGTTTTCTTGTTGGGCTTCCAAGTATCACATAGACCCCGTCACAGCCCCAGTGACCACAATTCTAGATTTTTTTTAGCAGAGATTTTTAGTCAAGGTGCAGCAGCTACTACAGGAGTACAATTAGTTGCCATATCTAACTACCATGTAGGAGACATGGGATCAAAAATAATGTCTCACAGATTATGCAAAGATTTTCTGAGTGGTACATTCCTAGTAAGACCTCCAGTAAGAGAACTACCACCTCCCTGGGATCTTAATTTGGTACTGACTACTCTTATTCTCCCTCCATTCGAGCTAGCTTCCTCTTGCCCACTAAAGTTCCTTACATGGAAGACAATCTTTTTGACAGCCATTACTTCGGCTAGGAGGGTTTCAGAACTACAAGCCCTGTCTATTCATCCTCCCCATTTAGTTTTCCACAAAGACAAAGTCTCTCTTAGAACAAATCCTTCTTTTCTGCCCAAAGTATGTTCTGAGTCCAACTTGAATCAATCCGTTGACCTAACCGTCTTTTTTCCCCAACTATGGCAACAAGGCAGAATACAAATTTCACCAATTGGATGTCCATAGGCAGAAACATTTCTATTTACATAGGACAAAATAGTTTAGAAAATCTGACCAAGTATTTGTCTCATTCTCAGTGACTAGAAAAGGGATGCCAGTTTCAAGGGTCACCTTATCTAAATGGCTTTCAGACACCATTACTTATGCATATAGCTCTCAGCATAAGCAACTGCCAGGTAAAATGCGTGACCATTTGACTAGAGCTATGTCGACTTCCACCGCTTTCCAAGCCAGACTACCTTTGGATTCAAATTGTGCGGCAGTCACATGGGTCAATCCTCCTACCTTTATTACTCATTACAAAGTAGATGTGGCCTCCCGGAACAGGGCTTCCTTTGGTTTCACTGTTCTGAAGAGTTTATTCCCTTGAGCCACCCGAGAAAAAAGGTGCTGGGGACGCTGTCCCAACCATGAAGAATGAAGGCGAGATAGAACAACATAACATAAAGAAGTTATGTACTCACCATAACGTTTCATGTTTGCTGTCCATAATCTCGCCTTCATTCTTGCATCCCACCCTCCTTCCCCCTCTACCTGGAGGATTGAGAGGAATTTCTGGAATTGGTCATAAAGTTCTCTGATTCCCTTCTTGTCTCATGAGACATGGGCCAAGAATTTATAAATTTACCTTTTTTTCCTTTTCTGGTTACATTGATCTAGTGATTAGTGTTTGCAAGCAAGATCTGGGTAACTGTCGCTAGGCATCATGGGATAGGGTGCAGCCTTGAGTCAGTGAAAGCTTTAGTATTAGGCCAAGTCGGAACCGATGCTTGGTTCCGAACCCAACCATCAAGAATGAAGGCGAGATTATGGACAACAAACATGGAACGTTATGTTGAGTACATAACATATTTTTTATTATATTAATTTATATAGATATAATTGTCATATTTTTCTAAATATCTCAACAACCAAGTAACACAGACATGACTCCTTAGCTTCATATGAAAGGTCACAGCTAGATGAATAAAATGCAGCTAACTCCATGTGTGCAACTTATTTATTTATTTTACATTTGACCGGGCTAGTCTAGCTGGATATATGTCCATTTTCAGTAGAGGCCCGGGGAGAAAAGCTCCAAGACAGATACAGACAATAAGTAATTGTTACAAAAAAAGTAGTAGTAGATATAGAAGATATTTTATACATTTAACAGTAAATAATATAAAACTATATACAAAGTTTAGAGCAAGATAATATCAATATGCTCGTGGCTAAAAAAATAGTATCCAGGTTCTTACTAGATGCTTACTATTGCACTACATAATATTTACATTAGTGGAGAGAGAAACAGCTAGAAAAGATATTAGTAGCATTAATGATAGGTTAGTCAGGGTTGGTACAAGTGCAAAGCCAGTGTGTTTTGAGGAAGGTTTTAAGTTTTTGTTTGAAGAGTGGTAAGGAAGGAAGTTCAGTAGGTAGATGGTTCCAATTTTTCCCAGTTTTGAGAATAGAGAGTCCCCAGCCATGTTGTGAGACTTGCTGATGTTAACTAGGAGTTTATTTGAAGAACGCAAGGCATTAAGATTTTTGTAGGGGGTTATGAGGTCTGAGAGTATTGAAGTATTGTTTGGCTGGTAAAGGACCTTATGGGCAATTGTAAGTTGGTTGAGTTGAAGCTGGTTTTGAAGTTCAAGCCATCCAAGTTGCTTGAGATTCTGACAGTGATGGGTTCTGAAGGGTTTACTAGTGGCAAATCTGGCAATATTATGATGAGGTAGCAAGTTTGAGAAGATTCTTTTTGGATAGGTTAGTGTATATTGGTGAGGCATAGAGTAGAGATTAGATGGGAGTGGGCAGTGGTAGTTCTTGCTATTGGAGTAAGGAAGGGTTTGACTCTGTACAGGCAGCCCATTTTTCCTGTTAGCTGATTTTATAGTGTTGTTAATGTGGGTGTCAAAGTTAAGGTTGTTGTCCATTGTAATACCAAGGAGTTTGGTGGTAGAGTCTGGGCATATGAGGGTACCATTGTTAGTAATAACTGAGATATCTATTGGTGTGGAACTACAAGTAGGAGTAAAGAGCAGGAGCTTTGTTTTTTTGGGATTCAATAGGAGGCAGCGCTTTAAGAACCATGTCTCTACTATGCTAAATACTTTCTGGGTTTGGCATTGCAGTTCAGAAGCAGATTTAGCTGTGCAGATTAATGTAGAGTAATCTGCATATTGTATACAAGTTGCATTGGGAATAGCCAAGTACAGATCATTAATAAAAACTGAAAATAAGAGAGGACCTAGAATGGAGCCTTGGGGAACTCCCAGTGTGACTGGCAGGTGGGATGATAGATTATTTTCCCTGCGCACTGCTTGTTGCCTATTGCTCAGGTAGGAAGTAAACCACTTTATAGATTGAGTATCCAGGGAAAGTTATTTGAGAATATTGATAAGCAATGTGTGGTTTACCATATTAAAAGCCTTTGAAAGATCAATAAATAGTGCTGAAGAGAGTAAATTGTTATTGCGGTTTCTATTAATGGTGACTGTAAAGGATAGGAGGGCAGTGGTGGTACTATGGAATGGCCTAAAGCCATGTTGGCCCTTAGCTAGTAAGTTGTGTTGAGTTAGATGGCCTATTACCTGATGGTGAAAGCATTTTCCTATTATTTCTGCTAAGGGGGATAGAAGGGCTATGGGTCTCTAGTTAGAATATTCATTGGAGTTGCCACCTTTGTGTAGGGGGATAATGTGTGAGACTTTCCAACTGGTAGGGATATATCCTTCTTTAATGGTTCTGTTTATCAGGATGGATACAGGATAAACAACTGCTTTGGCTGCTTTATGCAGGTATTCAGCTGGGATTTGATCAGCGGAAGGGGTACAAGGCTTCAGTTTTGCTAGGAGTTTGAAAATAAAGTTAGTAGATATAGGTTGTAATAGGAAGGCAGGAAGAGTGCTTGTTATGGGGGTTGGAATGCTAGAGGTGTCTGGAGATAGCTGACTGGCTAGAGTTTGGATGGCATCTGTGAAGAAGGAGTTAGTCATTAGCAGTTTGGATGGGAGTTTCATGGTTAGCTTCTATTGGTGTTGGTGTGCTGGAGTGTCCTGGATATAGGAGTCTATTGATATTTGCCCAGAAGCTTTGAGGCTTATTTTGGTGGTGTTTGCTGCATTTTGTAGTAAAAGTTCTTTTTTGTCTAAGAGTATGGCTTTTTTAGTAGCATTTCTTATTTGTCTAAATGTCTGTTGAGCAGATGAGCTTTTGGTAGTTCGCCACCTAGTCCAGGCTTTATTTCTAAGTAGGATTTTTTGCCTGGTATCTTTGGTGAGCCATGGGGCTGGTTTTGACCTAATTCTTATATTACGTATAGGTGCATGTTGGTCTAGGATAGATAAAAATTTAGAATTAAAGTATTGGACAGCCTCTTCTAAAAGGAGAGTTTAGACAAGTCCAGTTACAGGCACTAAGTTCGCTCAGAAATAGTTCTTGGTTAAAATGCTTGCTGGAACGTAAAGTCCTATATGATGTTGGGTGGGAGATATCTATTTTTTGCCTAATTATATAGGTTAAGCAATGGTCACTTACATCATCAGGGAAGGTGCCTACTTTGTATGTTTGGTGGTGATTATTAATTAGAATCCAATCTAAGGTGCTCTGTTTGGTTTGGTTTGGTAATTCTAGTTGGGGAGGTAATGGTCTGAGAGAAGCCATGAAGGTTAATATGAGAAGTAGGATGCTCAGTATTGATGCACTTCCAATCTATATTGATGTCACCTAGGATTAAAGTTTCTTGTGGGAAGGTTGCTGTGACCTAGCTAAGAATATTCTCTAAGGTGCTAATATTATTTCCAGGAGGTAGATAAATGCATAAGATATTTATGGATTTATTAGAATTAAGCTGAATCTTGGAAATAAGGATTTTTGCATTATTGTCCTTAGGTGGGGTTTAAGGTGAGGTAGTAACTTGTAGCCCTTCTTTGAAAAGAATTGCTACTTCCCCTCCCTTTCTTTTTGTTCTGTCATTTCTTAATATATTGTATCCTGGTGGGATAATCTCATTATCTTGGGTCTGTGGTTTTAACCAAGTTTCTGTTAAACATAAAATGTCAAAAGAGTATATGTCTAAGAGAGAATGGAGATGAAGAACTTTATTGTTGATGCTTTGGATATTGATATGTGCTATCAGGAGAGAGTTGGGGAGTTTAATGGGGTTAGGTGGGATAGAGGGATTGAAGGTATAAAGATCAGTAGGTAGGGCGTTTGCAGGGCCTGGGATAGGCTGGATATCACCATTTTGTAAGGACTGATTTTTTTAGAACGTGCAGTGCATAATGTAGATTACTTATTAGAAATTGATATTTCTTGGTTGAGGGATTATAGTATTTAATGTGGGATAGTCTGTGGACATTTGCAAGTAGATAGCTAGGTGTAGATGTTATATTTATATTATTTGGAGAGATGAATATATGAAAGGATGTTTGTTTATTTGGGTAGTGAAACTGAGAGTAATGTAGGTGCTCAAAGGAGGTTAAGTGATAGGCTGAGGTTATAAAAGATAGTAGTGTGGCAGTAAGTAGTAGTTTCACAAGTATTGACATAGCTGTGGTAGACATAGTGAGAACAGTTGGTTGCAGGGTATTAAAGATAGCTAGGAGAGGTAAAAGCTGTAATAGACAAGGTTTGAGTGGTAAGGCTAGGAGGAAAAGTATTAAGTAGTTAGAGCTGTACTTGCTTAGGTACAGTAATAAGGTGTGGTGCTAATTGTATCTGAAGGTGGGAGTTTGTGATTTGTTGGTTGGAGGGGAGGGTGTGGCCAAGAAGTATAAGTTTAGCGGCATTGGGGGGTGGGATTTGGGGGTGGGGGAGCGAAGTGAGCCCGCAGGGCGAACGGAGCAGGGTTCAGCTTGTTCTAAGGAGTTTTCACAAAAAACAATGTGGGAAAGAGCTCAGGTAAGTCCCGAGGTAGATAAGGCTTTAAATGAATAGTATAGACAGAGTCTAGGCAGGCTGGCAAGGTTAGTATAGTTAGGGAAATAAAAGAAGATTAGAAGAAAGTGGTGAAGCTAAGGAGTGTTACAAGTAGAGTAGGAGAAAGGGGGGGGGACTGAGTTGCTACTGAGATAATTGCAAGTTGTTTTCAAAATATTGCAAACATAATAGTTACTGTGTTTACTGTGACTTATACAATTTGGTATAAGACCTAGAACCTAAAGAATACTACCACTACAAATAGTTTTTGCTGAAGAGTTTGTCATTTATACTTCTTTCATAATCCGTATGATTCCAGAGATATGAACATTGGTTGAAATGTGAGGACATAATTTCATTCTGTCAAAAGGCTTAGGCTCCTCCTATTGGAAGTTGCAGTGCAAACTTCCTGAGCTCCGTTGGAGGGAATGAGTTACGGGAAGACTGTTAGCATCTCCTTTTCCTATAAAACTTAATTTTTGTGAAGAAAAGTTTAACTAGGAGCTAGTGTTTTGTGGGATTATGACAAGAAATTACATCTCATAATTGTGAATTTCCTGTCAGAAAGGTCACAGAATCTCCCAGGCTTTTCTACCTACTTTTCAATCACTTTTTTGACTAACCATAGAGCAAGCTTTAGGCACACAAAAAGAAGAAAATTTCATTGGAGTCTTTGGTAATCAGGCTGGCTGCCTCTATACCTCAGCCACTGTTGAGTGACTTTGCTATGGCCAAATTAGATATTGTCTTCTCTCAGTCTTGCTGGTGTTGCTCTTTGAAAGTTACTAAGATCCAGGGGGGTAGACACATCCTCTGTAGTTGTTGGACTGTCATTAGCAAGGGAGAACCACTTCTCTCAGTCTCGGAGGCAGGAGCAGTTGAGGCTTTACCACAAAGCCAGCCTACAGTACTTGATTAACAGGAAAGACCCCCTTCCATGGGTCAGTTATTTTCTAGGAAGTTTCCCAGGAAAGGAAAATAGAAAGTTAGGCATATATTTTTGTTTCAGGGGAAGGACAAGGGGAAGTGGCAAGATTTTAGCTAAGAGCTTATTTTGATCCTTTAATTCTTTAAAAGAAAATGATTTCCTGTGTATCAGATACTGATTCCCATCCAGAAGAGCAGTAATTTGAGTAGCAATGTAATTTATCAGTACAGTATCTATACTACAGGAGGGGTAATCTGGTCCTGAACAGAGCTTTTCTTCAGATCTGCACCCCCCCCCCCCCAAGAGTTATCTATTTATGAAACCATAACCAGGATGAAAGAATTGTTTCAATGGGAATAGTTTTAAATTCCAGTATTCCAGAAAAAGTATTATAATTTGTTAAAACTGGATTTTCTTCAGCCTGCATCTGCTCCTCCTGTGATTCCAGCTTTAGAGGATGTTTTCTTGACAGCTTGTAGGATGCCTGACAGTCAACCCCCGGCCCTGCAAAGTCTTACCAACTGTATAAAGTTCATCAATCTCATACATATCTGTTGTCTTATCCCATATCAGATCCTACAGTGATGTACTTTGCTAAAACATCTGGTAGAAAACTCCTTGCAAATGCAAACCCCATTTCTTCTAACAAAGATGGAAAAGCTTTTGATAGCTTTGGGAAGAAAGCATATTCTTGTACTTTAGGCTTAAGAATTAGTCTGAATCATCAGGTTCATATATTAAAATACCAGCTTGCTTCTTTTGAAAATACAGAAAGTTAACTGTTAACCTCCCTTCTTCAGAGATTAAAACATTTCTGAATTATTTAATAGCTTCTGTTTCTTAGGTAAGCAAACACGCTTTGAAGTGTTCTTATACCTCTTCTGATGCTTTATCCAGAGCAGCTGCTACCAGATCATTTATGAGAAGATTTACTTGGTTACATTCATAAAATTTACCAGAGAATATCAGATCGGAGATTTTGAATTCTTCCTTATATAGAAAGTTTCTGCTTTTACCTTTGTCTGCCAGAGTGTCAAAGTTTAATAAGTCTTTTTCTTCCAGTACAGGATCCTCGTATAGGAAACAAAACAGTCTCAACAAGATACAGGTAAGCAAAATTTCGAAAAGAAAATGGCAAGGCAGTTCAAAAAAGAAAGGTGAAACCTCCCAGAACCAAGGACAGTCCAAAAGTCAGACTTGACTGTATACCTCTTTACATGTCCTCACCACCCATCTTGGCATCCCACTGAATGTTCCCCTAATTCTAGGACTTCATTTTCTTCAGTAGTATCAGATAACCTGGGTTTTGATAGCCATTCTGAAGGGCTACAGTTGGCAGTGGGACTGTATTCCTCCTTTTCAAACAATTCCTCTTCTTCCTAAAACCAAATGTCTCCTTTTTCTCCGGTTCTGGACCAAAGGCTTTCTTTAGGGGTCATAGAACCAGTTCTTCCAGAATAAACAGGGAAGAGATTTTATTCAAGAATTTTTCTGATGTCAAAGAAAGAAGAAACTTGGAGACCACTCCTAGACCTTTCTTTTCTAAATCTTCACATCATAATTCCAAAGTTCAAAATGCTTTCCCATCAGGCCCTGCTGCCATTCATTCCACATCTTAGTTTTTCTGGTAACTCTGGATTTAAATGATGCCGTCATCACATTCAAGTTCAAAAAGACTTAGACATTTTGTCAGATTTTCCATCTGAGTTATATTTTCTGTTTTCTGTCTTATCCTTTTGGCTATCTACAGTTCCAGTGGTGTTTGCAAAGAGTGTGGCACTAGTTTTAGCTCATTGCAGATTGCAAGGCCTTTATGTTTCCCAGCTTAGATTATTGTTTTATATTTACAGACTTTTAAAAATGTCAGGAATCTGGGGAATGAATAAAAGATTATCTCATTCTAGGCTACCAGATGAGCTAATAGAAGTCTTCTCTCATTCATTCATTCTCACAAGATAGTGTTTCTGGGTTGCCTTCTGGATACACCTCGAATGAGGGCTTTTCTTTGTCAGGACGAAGTAGACCAGTGCAAGTAACAGCTTCTAATTTTTGTAACCCAAAATCTGAACTCTGACAAGGAAAATATCAGGATATTGGGTTTCATGGCTTGTACTGTTCTTATGGTTCCTTTAGCCAGATCTCTCATCAGAAAATTTCAGTGGTTTGTCAGATTTGTTTAGACCCAACACCAACATCCACTCTCTTTTCAGATTCATGTGTTGTGCATTGTTTAAATGGAGTTACTTTGGTGGGTGGACCAATTATCACTCAGTCCAGGTCATCCCTTCTCCCCTTCAGCTGCAACATAGTTTAGTATCCATAGATGCCTTAGACTTTGCTTGGGGAGCTATTTTCAAGGGGATGGACATTCAGGGTCTGTGGAACAAACAAGACAGACTGAAACACAAAAATGTCAAAGAGAGGATGGCAGGAATAAATGCTCTCAAATCTCATAATCATCTTTGGATTCCAGAACCTCTACAAGTAATAACAGTGATGTGGTACATGAACAAATAGGGGGGATCTAGATCATAAGCCCCTTGCAGACTTTCTGTGTTAGCTGGAAACTAGCATCTTAACTCAGTCTTTACCTTCAGGCTACTTGCATTCTGTCAGAGCAAAGCATTTTAACAGGTAAGCTAAGCAAGCCAGGACAGTTCCTAACGAATGGAAAATGAACCCATGGGTCTTGTAGGAGGTGATCTAACTGTGAGAAATGTGTCAAATAAACCTCTTTCCTTCAATTCATAGTAGACAGCTACACAAATTCTACTCCAGGATTCCTTGCAAACAGGCCTGGAAGACAGATGCCTTTTCGTTCCCAGGAAGGGAAATGTTTCTATATACCTTTCCTCTGATATCCAGAGTTTATTTTAGTGCTTGTTTTAGGAGTGCCTCTATGATTGGCATCTGTACCATGGGCCTCTGGTCATTGGTATATACCTTTATATGCCATGTGTTTTCACCCTCCATTCCAGGATTAGAGCAATCTTTGACAAAGGTGTCCTTCAGACCATTATGTGTGGTCACCTTTTCTGTTTATATTCTCCTTTTTCCACTCTTACAGGAGATTCAGGCAGGACTTTGAATTCTGCCTCAAATGCACTTCTATTACAGAAGGTTGCTTAAAGTGGGATGTAACAGATATGCAAATTCTCATCATACCAGTTGATCTTTGAGAGTGGTGTGTGCAGTGGGTGCTTTATTCGTCTCTTTTTTTCCCCTTTACTTGAGATATATCAGCTATTACCATGAAAACAGTGGTCAGGTTCCTGAAAAACACTAAGCTCAGTAGTGAGGTAGGTGTGTCTGTGTGTGTCTGTGTATGTGTGTGTGTCTGTGTCTGTGTCTGTCTATGTTGAAAGATAAGCTACGTTACTAAAGGGCTGGTAGTTACAGAAGACCACCTGAGGTAGTGGTGAAAGTATGAGTGAAGGTCATCGTTTGCATACAGTATATTTATTAACAAGGAATAAAGTAACTCTCCAGAGACCGTCTAAGGCAGCATTTCAGTAAAGAATATTGGGTTGTTTTGATGGAGCAGCCGGTTATGTTTCACCATAATATTCTACATTAGTGTAGAGGTTAGTGTTACTGCTTCATAGTATGTGGGTCCCTAGTTCAAATTCCAAATGGAGCACGTTTTCTGCTAAGTTTGCTTGTTTAGGAGGAAGTTTTGTTTTTAGAAAGTGTGAGAAGAGTAAATAAAAGCTTAAAGAAAATGAATTACAAGACAGAGTGCCCACAATCAGAGTGATTAAAGAAAATAAACCACCAGCCAGAGTGCTCACAACTGGATTTTCATTAGGATCTGCTATTTCTTCCTATATTCTAAAGGTAGACATAATTGAATTGACGAGGCAAAACAATTGCCCCTTGGTATGTGTGTTGGAACGCATATGTTCTGTGATGAACAAGTGCCTCCCTTATGCTTCTTGCTTCCAGGATAAGCTGTCTCGCCCACCTAATGTGTTTTATTTTGTTAGACAGAGAACCCTTTTTAACTATGACAGCAGCCAGTTAGACAGACAGAATGAATAAAACTGACATTACAATGTGGGCATTAATACAAGTATAAGAATACAACAAACCACAGAATATAAGCATCACTAGTAGACACCAGAATATAAATATTGTTCATGTGGTTAGGACAGATTGAAAAGAAGCACTGTGTCAAGTACAAATTCTTATAGTTACGATAGGTTGAAAATAGGTGATGCATTACTTTGGTGATGAACTTTTTTAATCTGCTTAGACCTGTGCTTAACAAACTGTGCTTGTCCTATGCCTTAGAATTACAAGTGGTTATGTGTATATGTGTAAGCAGAATATGAAGATGAATAGATGCTAGAGGTTATTTTGAGACTGGTTTGTGCTCCTGACCCATGACTTGAACTACATTAAGTGGATATTGAAAATGGATAGATGGATGGGTAAAGTATGGACTCTGTGCTGTCACAGTCAACATCTTTACAGCTGTGCTTCTAAGATCATTTTGTGTTATTTGCAGTCTGACCCCAGAGTATGTTAATACAACACTGTAGAACCTTTTCATTTGTACTGATATTCTAACTCACTGTGCTTTTTTTTTCTCTCTCTTTTTTTTCATACGGGGAAACACTGCACTGCTGATTGCATTCTATGTAGCAACGTACCTAGGCATTCAGAATTCATAGAAGATACTGCCTCTGTATTTTTTTACCTTATGGAATTTGTTCCATTTTTCTTATTCTTTTTCTTCTCCCTTTCTTGTGGTTGAGAACTAAATTAAAATTGGATTCTTAACTTGCAGAAAGGATTCATTGTACAGAATAATGCAGATTTACAACATAAAGATGTTTTGTTGTTTACAGTCATCTTGATTGCTGTCACTGATAGTAGAAATAACAAGACTAGGTTCTTCATTAAAAATAATGCTGATATTGGAGATGCATATGCATTCCATTTGGCCTGATTTTATGCAGTAAAGTACTCCTATCGTGTTGTGTTGTGGCACTGTAGCTACCAGTTGTTTTTTTGACTTCACAGTTTTAGAAAATGCTCTCTGGTGCCAGATATAGCAGGTGTGAGGTCAGTTTGCGCCAAGCATGGAAAGAATTTTCAGTAGCATGCGTCAGTAATACTTTCTGTACTTTTTTGTTTTTCTTGCCAATCCAGTGCTAAACCAGACAGTTGAGTCTATGACAGCATTTTGGGGAAACTGCATCAAGATTTGTTGCACTGAAGGAAGCTACATCTACCACCCTTGTCAACATTGTTCATCTTCCTCAGCTAAGCAAAAACTATTGATTTGTTTTTGGCAGTGTCCCACGTTGTGAAAAGCATATACTACATAAGTAAAACTTAGGGAGTCTGCACAGTCTTAAGTCCTGAATTGTTTGTATACATAAATGAAAGATCTTTACTTTCCTTAGTTTTAAGATTACACAAAGACATGTCAGCCCAGTCAGTGTTTTTGTTTTATGGGATAGTTTCACATAAACCAGTGCAAGGCTTGCTTTTGTCATACTGTATGAAAAAAATATAAATTATGCCACTAGCTGTCATGATAGTAACACTCCTTGTCCGTCCCCACTGTTTCCTTACAACACAGGTTAGACACGGTGGTACCCTACCAAACCTTACCACTTCTTAAATCGATGCCAACTGCTAAACATAATGATTTTGATAATTGCAACCCTGTCTACCATAAAATAAAGTGCAGCTACTAACACCAGTAATCTGTCTTCCTACTGCTGTGTGATGACGTAGATATATATCCAGTCCCCTCTCATCTCCCTGGCATAAACAGTTCCCTACTAATAAATCCAAACAGTTCAAACTAGCGTCATATAACATTCTAAAATAGTGCATATCAACATCAGAAGCATTGAAAGTGACATTGATGAACTCCAGGTATAGATAGTTAATGATTCCTCTTTTGTTATAAACATTAATGAATCTGTATAATCCATTGTACGTCAGGTTTTCTTCATTCTTAATGGCTATGATATGTACGGTTAGAAAAAAAAAAAACATTGCTGCTTGCAAAATAGCCTTTCCTGTCTACCAAAATGTCATTGCTTGTCCACTGTCAAAGGCAAGGAATCCCCATATATCTTATTTTTAGGGTCTTCCAACCTGTGCACATTTTTGCCAATTGGGTAAGAGCTAATCATGGTGGAGTTGTCATACAGACTGCTGTTGTGGGATTTTTGATATACAGTCTAAGCACACAGACAGGTTCAGTGCCATGTAAGCATTATATTGGTAGGAGTGCAAAGTGTGGCTGTCACTTCTGCCAGTGACATACCCTGTTAGGCAGTGCAGCCTCACTTTGAGCATATGATTTTCACAACCTCTTTAGTCTCCACCAGGGATACATACATTAGTGGGAGGGTGACCTTGAGACTTGTCTCTCAACATCCTCCCTAGGAGAAGCGAGCAGACATTGCTCCATTCATTTCTCTCCTTCTTCAGCTGGCATATCCAACACCTGAATTGCAAACTGAGCCACTGTATAATATGGACCCAGCTTGCTTTTTGTCTTTATTTCCTTAGAAAAGTTAATATTCAGCCTTGTGTAATGTAAGCCTTAACAAGTAACATATTTGCTTCCTGACATTTTAAATTGTGTTGTGTTAATTCTAATATGGACAAGTAACATCTCCTCCTTCTGGACTCTTTCAACACTGTCAGGTTATAACTCATGCAAAACTATATATAGCCAACCTAAATGAGAATTATGTCTACTTAATCCAACCCCAGCAAGCAACAGTACAGAAATTTTACCTTTTAACTGCCCAGGTGGATCTTGAGCAATATATATCCCACCACATAACTCAATAAGTTACTTCTTTGATGCTTTTTCTAACCATTCAGTACTTTTTTTGTTTTTGGTGTATTTACCCTGCACCACCTGCAGAAAAAAAAATCCATTAGCAGAAACCATTCTAACTTCAGTACAAAAACAAAACAGCCTTAATCATTTGTCCATAACGGTTTACAGCAGAACATCTCACTTCTGCTGATAAAGCAGTTGACGTCTGCTTCAAGTGGAGTAGATTCATTAACACTAATTACCCCTAAACATAAAATTAAGTGTAAAAGGTGTCTTGCCAGTAACTGCACTGCCTCTCTAAAACAAAATTTAAAAAAAAGGCCAGACTTGGTTAAAAGCTCAACATAAGTTTCAAATTTGTTAGTGTCCTGTCACAGTTTTGAACTTATATGGATATATTTATATTTATACACACATATGCACACAAGTCCCAAGACATCCTGTTAATTGCAAACTTTTCACTGTAAAGTTACCAAACAGTGCACTCAGCAGGTTACTCAATAAAAATATGGTGTATCAGCTCTTCCATCCATTCACTCCCAGTGGACTTCATCGGACTAACACAATCAAGTTTAAATAGCTTTTATTATAAGTCACATATTCACTTTATACCAATCACCACTCATTCCAGCTCACAAGTAAGTACTCCACTTCCTATAGTTTAATGCATCAAAAATAGGTCTGTAAAAAATTAACATAAAATAACAGAAATGTTCAAGTTAATAACAAGAATTGAACATCAGACATTTTGCTTGTAAGGCTAATATGTTAGCCACTATACCAATACTGAACAGTCACAGTACTGAATGAAAATATTGCTACTTCATTGTTCTGTTTTTCAGTTCTGGCTTGATGCTATTACATTCATTCAAACCGGGGAGATGTTGGCTGCTGGCTCATGTTTCCAGAAAAGTTCCTTCTTGTCAAGCAGTAATGCAACACACAGACACACACACACACTTACCAAATGGCTTGCTTTAGAATGTTTCTTATCAGATATTCAATTAAATTGTTCTCTCTTATTTCTTGTGGATACCTTGTATATTTCATCTCTCTAGTTCTGTTGAGTTGACTGGTGATGACCTGTTAAACAAGTGACAACATTTGCAGAGTTTACTAGGCAAGTAGGAAACTGACATAGATTGTTGGGCCTGTCTTCTATATCACATGCATGATATACACACATCTATCGGTAATTTAGAGTTTCTAGTCCACCTACCATGTATCTTTAGGAAGTGGGAAAAAACTGGAGAAAACCCATACAGGCATAGGGGAGATATCAGTCTGTGCAGAGAAAGTACCCCAGCCAGGAATCAAACCAAAGAATCTCTTACTATGAAACAGTGATACAAACCATGCTACTGTGGTGCCCACCATATCTGTTTACTGTATGCTATTTTAATAACTTGTAGTAACTGTACTAACTGTATATTTTTCTCTGCGTTATATTGGAACAGAACTACAATAGTAAAGAAGCTAGTTTATCATCCTGTGAGTTAAACGTTTTAAGTACTTTATATTTTCATTTAGCCATTGGGTAATGGCAGACTGCCTGTTCAGGATGTCTAATTTATGTTCCCAATCCCTGTGGACAAGTCCTTGCCTCATTTTCTTCTCCATCTCTCTCTGTCTTTTATTTGTTATTTCTTTATGCCTGGTGTAGTACTCACTTTTGTTTTAAATATTAAGATTTTTGTGGCTACATTTTTTATTAGGTCATAACATAAGCTGTATTGAATCATTAGTAAGACCACATGGGATGCTGCAAACTGTGTCCAGTCACAGCTTTGGTTTGTGTAACTACAGATGTTCTTCATATTGGCCTAAGCTATACGAGTTACATCCTGCACGGATATAACAACCACCCAGCTTTCAAAGCTTCTGAACACCTTCCACGCCCCCAAACCATTAGTCAGCTCAAGCTGTGCTGACAAAAAGGGCAGGTTTGGGTGCCAAGCTCTGCAGAGCTTTCCCAACACCAAAGAAAATGCTCCTCTGAGGCTTTTGAGGATTAACATTTATCTCGTGCTGTTCATTTACTAGGCAGATAAGTTCATTTCAGAAAAAAATATATATTTAAAAATTGTTTATTTTAAAGCTAAGAGTTTGTGTTTTAATAGACTGTTACAAGACTGTGTTGTACTTTTAAATGGAAGCACCCTTTTTCCTGTCAGTTAAAAAAGTTTAAATATTTAAAAAAACATTTTTTTTCTGTGAGGAAACTGTTTATTTTACTTTTTGGGACTGGCAGTGTGTTTTAAAGTGCTTTTTACTGTGTTTTTCTGTGAAAAAATGACTTTTAAAGACTTTACATTTTTACCAGCTTTTGCTGCTTGCTTTCCATGGGAAAGAGGCAATATTTTTGACTTGACCATAGAACAAAATGTTGGTCCTCCTTCCAACCGCAAAAAAGAAAAAAAAAAATAAGGAATCAGAAAAAATTAAGCAAACAGTCTTTGCCATCACAACAGGCTAGCAGCTTGCCTCAGCTGTGGATGGTGACTCTGCTGTGGCCATTAGTTGTTTCTTAGAACACTCATCTTTTACTCTTGGCCCCTCTGATGTAGCACCTGCAGCCATTGTGGACCCAGGCTGAGCCACATCCTCTGCGTCTGTTAGGGTCTCCTCAGCAGGTAAGGGAGAGCTACTCTTTTCAGTCTTGGAAGATGGAACAGGGAAGACTTCCCTGTTTTGTCAGAATGTTGTGCCCATCCTTGGGGAAGCTGCTTCTGCTGCCATTAATAAAACTGTCAAAAAGAAACAGAAAGTTAAACATGTATTTACTCCACCTCGAATTTCCTTACACAGGAGTAATTTACTGGGCCTGGCTCAGTGTTTAATTTAGGATGTTTAAAGTTCCTCAGTCTTTTAAGTTTTTATACACACTTCCCAAACCTGACCCAGCAGTTATAGCTTTAGATAATCCTCCTGCTACTGAACATTTAGTTAACTGCAATCCTAATCTTTCTGACAAGGATGTAAGGATTGTTGACAAGCATAGGAAAAAGGGGTTCATGTTAAATGATTAAATGTCAGTTCATCGAAACGAAAGCATAGAACATTTTAATCTTCAAAATCCAACTTCGTTGAATTTCAGTGCATTGAATCTCAATAGCTGGCCAACAGTTGTGTACAAGTTAGAATGAATATAAATATTTACTGCCATCATGTTGTACATACCAAAAGTAACATGTAAGATGGTGACGTCGCAGCTGTTGGTCAACTGTTGCAATTCGATGTGTTGATATTCAGCCAAGTCAGCTTTTGATGATTAAAATGTTTGATGCTTTCATCTCGATGCAGTGCATTTGATGTTGTAGTCGTTCGATCATTTAACATAGAAGTGGGAAAAGTATATGCTTCTGCAACTTTGATTTTCAGAATTTTGAATTGCCAGGCTCTTATGTTGAGGTTTGTTCTGATTAATTATGAAAGTACAAGGAATGCTTTATCTGCAATTTCTTCTTTTGAGGAAAAATCTGCTTTAAATAATTTTGTTTCTTCTATTGTACAAGTCACTACTCATCATTATCAGTGTGTGTGTATGAGTCCGATGATACCTCTTCTGGTACTGCGCTTAGGAGATTTTCTGGCTGTATTCTCAGAACCTCCCAGATGATGATAAAAATTGTATTTTAAATTCTCCTTTGAACAGAAATTTAGTTTTTGGTCCCTCTGCTACAGAGATGATCAAAAGGTGTGATGAGAGGAGTAAGTTGATATAGGAACTCTCTTAAGATTTTTCAGCTCTCCTTTTCCATATTTTCTAAGGGACTCTGACCCCTCATCCTGTTTTGGCAAACAAAATAAACAGTCTGAACAAAATGCAGGTAAACATACATTTAAGAAGATAATGGCTTGGGGGTTCCAAAACGTATTTAGGAAATTCCCAAAAACCAAGGACAGTCCCACAAGTCAGAATTACTGTTTGAGACCTTATCCCCCCACCCCCACCCTGACAGTCTTCCCTTCTAGAAAGTCTTAATCTCCACTTTTCTCTTTGTGAAAGATAGTTTCAAACAACTGGGTTTTGAAGATCATTCATCAAGGATACAGATGACACTGGGAAGACGTCCTCCTTTCCAGAGGTATCCCTCATCCACCACACCAGCCTTTACTTCCACCTGACCTTCATTACATGTATTCCCAAGAAGTGATAGAACCAGTTACTCCTTCCACATTAGGAAAAGGGTTTATTCAAGGATGTTTCTAGTGCCAAAGAAAGAATGCTTGGATACCAGTTCTGGATCTGTCTTTCCTGAACCTGTTTGCAGTTGTGCCCAAGTTCATAATATTGTCAATTCACAACCTGTTACCTCTTCTTCCTCATTCAAGTTTCCTAGAAACTCTAGATTTAAAACGTACTTATCATCACATCCCTATTCATCCAGACTTCATGTGTTTCTTAAGGTTCTGTGTGTCTGAATCACACTATCAATTCTCTGCCTTACTCTGTGGACTATCCACTGCACAAAGAGTGTTCACAAAGTGTCTGTCTCTAGTTATAGCTCATTGCAGGCTACAGGGTATCCACATTTTTCCATATTTAGATGACTTGTTTGTCTTTGCAGAGTATTTTTCAAAGTGTCAGGAATCTTGCCACTTGGGTGAGAGATCTCTTAAACAAGAGAACATTAAAAAGTATTTTCTGACTGCCTACACAGGATTTTGTTTCTAAGTATCAACTAGACACCCCAGTTCAAAGAATTTTTCTTCCACAGGAAAAAATAGATCTGTAGCTAGATTTATTTTTAAGGTTTTCCACTCAGACTTTAGTCACTGCGAGGGAATCTCTCAGGATTTCGGGTCTCATTTCATCAATGATAATCATGATACCCCTAGCAAGGCTCCATATGAGAAAGATACAACGTCTGAAATCTTTCTGGTCCCAGTACCACTATCCTTTGTCTTATCAAGTCCCTGTGCTGGGGTTTGTGAGAAGGGAAATCATTTGGTAGAGACAGCAAATATCCTTAAATTTAGGTCTTCCCTTCTCCCTCCCTGTTACAAATTAGTATGTCATCACAGACTTCTCTGACTTTGCTTGGGGAGCAGTTTCAGGAGGGTGAAAGTGCAAGGTGTGTGGGAAAACAATGACAGATGCAAGCATGTAAATATAAAGGAGATGCTTGCCATAGTCAAGGCGCTCAACTCACTGAATCATCTTTAGTCCCCGGGACCTCTTCAAGTTGTTACAGACAATACAACAGTCCTGTAGTACATCAACAAGCAAGGGGGATCTAGGTCAAACCCCCTTTGCAGACTAGCCATGTTAGCTTGGGATATAGCTTCACAGCACAGTCATACTCTACAGGCATCCTATAGTATATTGGAGGAAAATTGTATGGCAGACAAGCTGAGCAAGAGAGTGACATACCCTCACAAATGGAAACTAGATAAGTGAGTTTTCCAAAATTTGATCCATCTATGGGGAGTTCCTCAAGAAGACCTATTTGCCTTCTAGCTAAACAATCAGCTGGCAAGATTCTGTTCCAGGACTCTATACAAGAAGGCCTGGAAGACATGCCTTTTCTTTTCCTTGAATAGAAATGTTCCTGTATGCTTTTCACCCTTTTTTACTGATAACTAGTATACTTCTGAAGATTCAGAAGGAATCCCCTAGGATCATTGTGGTGACTCCCTTCTGGCCCAGGCAACAGTGGTTCTCTCTTCTTTTGGAAGTGGCCAGGGAAATTACCAGAAGCTTCCTCACTGACTGGATCTACCAACACAAGATCAGGGGTGTTTGATGCAAACCAACCCCAATCAACTTCATTTGACTGCCTGTGTGATAGGGCCTTAATTCCCTTTAAACACCTGTTAATTCAAGACGTGCAGCAGATACTAATGGAAGCAAGAAAGCCTGCTACTAGAAAATCATATATTATCAAATAGAAAAGGTTTTCTAGCTGGAGACAACAACAAAACTAGCAACCATTCAGGGCTAGTTGTTCTCTGGCTTTACAATATTTGTGTGATTTGCTATCCTATGGCCTTTCTTACTCCTAAATTGCTGTTCATTTATGGGTCATTTCAGCACGTCTGCTCTTGAATCCTCCTCTTTCAATGCATTCTCATATTAAAATGTTTTTTTGAAAGGGGTTTTGCATAAGAGGCCTCCTAGAGAACCTGTAACCCCTCCTTAGGATCTTAACCCAGCTGACCTGAGGTTCTTTACATGGAAAACAGTTTTACTAATTGCTCTGACCTCTGCAAGAAGGGTATCTAAGTTGCAAGCTGTTGTGGTGAGTGAACCCTATCTCATTTCCCACAGAGAGGGTTTCTTTGAGAACTAATGCTTTTATGCCTAACGTGGTATCCAAATTTACTTTGTCAAACTATCAGTCTCCCCGTTTTCTTTCCTGAACCTAAAATTGAGCTAGAAAAGGATACTCCATACTTTGTGTGTCCACAGACAACTCGGGTACTGTCTCAGAACTAAATCTTTCATATCTTTGGATCAATTGTTCATTTCTTGTGAAGGTAAGAAGAAGGGACAATCTCTGTCAAAGCAGACAGTTTCCAAGTGGCTGTCTAAGGCTATTACCGTTGTTATACTAACGACAACAAAACTATTCCAGGCAGGGTCAAGGCCCCACTGTACTATGGCCTAGGCTTCATCTATGGCTTAGGCTAATGCAGCAGTGATCAATAGAAAGAACATAGTGCAGTTGTGTAAGTAAACTTACCATAACAGTAGGTGTTCGAATGATCATGGCAGCAGTAGCCACTGGCCCCCTCCATCCTCTTTGTTTCTTGGTATGTTACTTTTGCCAGGGTGTGGACTTGTACTTTTGTTGTTCCTAGCATTGTCCTTTCAGGGCTGAGCCTCCCTCTCTGTTGGCATGGAAGCTGTAAAGGATTTGGCACTCAAACCTGCCTTTTAAGTCATGTTAGCTTGAGCTGCCTGACAATTTGGGTCATGGAAGGTGACCTGAAGCTTTGGAAACTGTCCGACTGTTATATTCTTGGCAGGATGTAACCCATATAGCTAAGGCTACTGCAGCAATGATCATTTTAACATCTGCAGTTAAGGTAATTTCAGCTTACACAACTATATTTTTCTTGGTTAGTTCTGACAGAGATTTTAACAACAGGTAAAACGAGATAAGAAAAGAGGAAAAACCAAGGAGATGGTATTGAAGAAGTAAAAATCTTCCCATTAGTGAAGAAAGAACTATAGGTTGAAAGACATTTCTTGTTCAGATCACAGAAAAAAAGAGTGCATTGACCTGAACTGGGAAAAATCTATTTTCATTTCAGTATGTGACCCAGAAAGCTGTAAATGGGAACAGGCAGCTTAACTGCACTGAATATCCACATGTGACTTCTCTAACCTTCATGTAACAATAGGTAGAGATGAATCTTGCCAGCAGAGTAATGTCAGGATGACAGACCTCAAAGTACTAGGTGCATATGCACAAGTACATACAAATATTTAAGTATGGGCAGTAATGCCCTTCTAGCCTGCCAGTATACCAAAACAGTTGTTCCCATAACAAATGTCCAGGGTGTTCTTAAAAATATCTAAAATAGTGACATTAAACAACAGAATAAGAAATAATGTTCACTATTTGGAAAAGACTCCTCACGGCCAGCTATCAAGAAGTTATAATGTTACTATCTATATCAGTAAAAGCATGTTGAACTTTGTAATGCTGTATATACATTTAAGAAAAGGTGAATCATATCAGCAGATATGGATCTTTCCTATCACATCCCTTCCACTACTTTTGAGAACATCTGGTCTTCTCATAATGCAGCCACAAAAAATGGACTTTCAGTATAGCTGCAACTATTACTGTCTGCTAGTAGGAAGAAGCAGTTCTCATTTACTGAATCTTATCTTTATTGCTACTTTTCATTCCTTTGGACTGGGAAATTTCCACTTTGCACCTATAAGCTGCTTCTGCTGAGAACATCTGTTGGAGATGTGAAGACTGGTATGAGCTTGGATTTTCATAGGTTGGAAAACACATTAAAACATGATTGGAACTTAATGCTATCCCTGCACAGACTTCTGGTTGGTGGTTTGTTATTTGAAATATTTATTGCAGGAGCAGACTTAGTTTGCAGAATGCTTTGATTGCATCAGTTTTCGGAATATAAAAATATAATTATTATAACTCTGATTCCCACTTTTGCAAATAGAATGAAACCTGAATAAGACTTGCAGAATTTTAATTCATTATGTTCAGTTAACTAAAGAAATATACTGCCGGATTCACTGTTAATGTATTCTTTATAAAGTTAAAACAGCATTGTCATTAAACTGCAAATTTAAGTAAATTACATGAAAATCTTAAGTATTAACTTTGTATAGAATATTGTATATTTATTTGATCATTTGGTGATGATGCACAGACTCCCTGTAATCTTTTCATTGCTTCCATGTTTATTTTTTTCCCTTCATTTAAGTCTTCTAGATATTTGCAAAGAAAGCTTTTATGGTACAGACATTAAATTTCTGGGCTAGATGGTGTCTGACTTTGTCTTTAAACTATTTGAGTAACAAGTCTGAAGCTTACAAAAAACATAGTTAAAGCTAGCGTAATAAAGTTACACTTCGTTTTGCATTTAGAAGGATGAACTGGGGATCTATTCAGTGCTGCAGCATACATGAAGCTCCACAAGTGAATTATTTTTGTTCATGTAATTGTTAGAATACTTTATCTGAAATTAATTGCATCTGCAGTAAGAAAAAAATAATTATCGCAAGCCTTCTGAAATGGTTTGAAAGCTCTTAAAAGTGGATCTGGTTCTCACTCTCATTCCATTCCTAACAGCACGATAAGTTTTTGGCAGAGGGTGGTAGTGACATGCTGCCAGGCATTGCATAAAGTCAGTTTTCCTTACTCTCCTCGAGTCTCCTTCCCTGCTTTTCTGTGTTATTTATGCCATATGTTATCTGAGTTCTGTCAGAATCTCTGCTTAGTCTTATTAGAGGATGCTCTGCAATTAAAATATTTTTTTTCCATGTATATGTGCATATGCGTGCATTTTATATATATATATACATATATATATATTTATATATATATATATATATATATATATATATATATATATATATATATATATATATATATATACACACACACATACATATATATGTTACTGTCAGTACATCGAACCACCACAACATCGAAATCCACTGCCGTACCCCCGCGGTATTGTGTTCTCGGAGTTGGAATATTAAATAAGGGGGGGTGGGGGGTGAAACCCCCCCACATCTGTGTGTTTATTTCATTGGTAGTTTCGGAGTTACGGATGGCCAAAAGGTTCCTTATCGTGTGGTGATCATTGGCTCTCCGGGTGTCTATGTTCTGAGGTGTCGATGCAGTGGATTTCGATGTGGCCATACGATGAACTTACTGTAACCCATACATATATATATATATATATATATATATATATATATATATATATATGCACACAGTATGGGTACATTAATTGTAATCAAAATACCCAAATGTTGACAGCAAAACATTGACAAGCAAAACATAGAAATGTCACTACACCTGCACTGAGGAATACCATTGGAGCATTCAAAAAACACTAAAAAGAAGCTTAAAACATTTGTTTATGCAGTGGGTCAAGCCCCCTCATCACCCTCTCCTCATCCTCCCATATGGCTTGCTAATTATATATACTCTAACTCTGAGATTGCATAGTACCGGGAAAGGGTATATTCCCCATTCCTGGGGATTGTGCAGTCTTGCATACATGTTGACCAAAGTGCATCATAGCTCTCATTTGGGGCTCAAACCTAATACCCCCAGCTACTGGATCAACAAAAGCCTCTGAATAAGTAGGTGTTGCGTTTTCTCTTAAGAGCCTTATCCTTTCAGTTAGGAAACCTAAGCATGGTGATTAGATAAAGTTACAAAAACACACACAGAAATACAAAGAAAATACTCTGCTTAGGGGCAGTTCATAGGTTGGTACTAGGCTATCGGCCCTAGGACTTATACAAGCCTAGCCATAACAATTCCTTGCCTATTTCTTCCCACAGTATTTACTTCTCTGGACCCCTGTCTAGCAGGGCAACTGACGTGATCCCCGGGGTGAATTTCCTATCTCCCATCCAGTCATCAAGGTTCCTTTTGAAAAGGGCCACAGAGGCGCTCTGCTTGACATGTATTGGCAGTCTATTCCAGAGTCTGGGGAGTCTATATAACCTATATTATTCAAATCAATAACGTAAAAGTATAATATTAGCTCTCATTTGGGACTCGAATCGAAGACCTCCAGCACACCATGTCAGTGTCACTTACACTGGACCAGCAGGAAATGCTGGACAGATAGGCATTGTATTTTCTCTTCAGAACCTTATCCTTTCAGCTAGAAAACCACCAGTGTGGTGATTAGATCAAATTGCAAACATGTGCAAATACACATACGAATACAGAAAACACCCTCAGCTTAGGCAGTGTTCACTTCATAGAAGTGAAAGGATAATATTAGCTGTCATTTGAGACTTGAACACAAGGAGTTCAGCATACCATGCCGGTGTCACTGACGGTGAACTATTTGAGCCTTATCGTTTCAGCTAGGAAACCCTTTGGCCCAGCACAGTGGTTAGATCAAATTACAAACATACATAAATACAGAGAGAGCCCTCTGTTACACACCGCTCGAATCATAGAAGTGAAGGGTTCTACAAATATAACCGGAATAAAAAACATTCCCAAAATGCCATAACAGGTTGCACTAGGCTTTTAAACAGTAATAGCAAAATGTCTTTGTCTTGAGGAGACCATGCAGAATCATCCTTAATATACAAAAACATTTCCTGACCACTGCAGTTATATTTTCACTCCAGACTAATTTGTTGTAAACAGTAACACTAAGATCCTTAAAGGTTGTTCACACTGAGATAAATCATTGTTTATTGCATATGGATAACCTGTATTATTCAATTCCATGTGGGTCACTTTGCATTTCTTGCTACGGAATGCTACCCAATTTTTATTAGCCTAGAGAAGTAGCTTGTCCACTTTGTCTTTCACTACCTTCTGATTGTCTAGTGGGATAACACACAGACCACCTTGATGTGATCAGCAAATTTTAAGGTTATGACTTACAGACATTGGAGACATAAATGCATAAAGCAAGAATGGCTCCAGTACTGACTCCTGTGAAATACCACCTCGAACAGAGCAAAGCTCACTCCCTTTAGGGTTGCTACAGGTATGCTGTCTTGTACACAGTTATCAATCCATTATATAACATATGGATTTTGCTTCTTAACAATGAATGCTTCAGTAACCATCCTGTGTGGCACTAAGTCAAATGCCCTCACTAAATCCAGGAATAAACTGTGCGCAGGGATTTTTCCATCAGTTGCAGAAACCACATTTGAATAAAAGGTGACTAAACATGTGACACATGATCTATGTGAAATTATGTTGAGTGAAATCATACTATAGCATGCCAACTGTTTGCATCTATCTAACTCAGTACCTCCCCAAAACAGCTCGTCAGGATGGGAGTTATTCTAATAGGTCTGTAATTTGCAGCTTCACTTGCACTCCCACTTTAAGGATAGATGTAATTAAAACCTGTCTCCAAAAGTGTTATACAAAGCCTTCTTGTAATAACTGCTGAAACAATACAACTCATGGAATACAAATCTGACCCTTCATTTTTTGAAGAAAAAACTATTTAGGTTGTCTGGGCTCAATGCAGTATGAATGTTAGTTTTATTTAACATCTCAAGAACCCAGTCAGAGCAGATTTGTGGACAAGGGCCATATCTAGGTCAGGCAAATAAGAAAGCATACTGAAAATAATTTGAAGAAAGATTTTGCAAATACATCAACCACTTCCTTAGTATCTGTGGATAACCTGTGCCTCACCTGTATGGTAATATAGTTTCCTTAGTATCTATGGATAACCTATGCCTCACCTATATGGTAATATAGTTTCCTTAGTACCTGTGGATAACCTATGCCTCACCTGTATGGTAATATAGTTTCCTTAGTACCTATGGATAACCTATGCCTCACCTGTATGGTAATATAGTTTCCTTAGTACCTGTGGATAACCTATGCCTCACCTGTATGGTAATATAGTTTCCTTAGTATCTGTGGATAACCTGTGCCTCACCTGTATGGTAATATAGTTTCCTTAGTATCTGTGGATAACCTGTGCCTCACCTGTATGGTAATATAGTTTCCTTAGTATCTGTGGAAAACCTATGCCTCACCTGTATGGTAATATAGTTTGTGTTGTTATCCTTATCTCTCACATACCTGTACAATGCTTCCATATTATCTTTAACATTTGTGGCCAATGCATATTCACATTTTCTTTTTTTGTACCTCAGCACCCATCTGAATTTATTTTTAGATTGTGTGCATTTTAAATAGACTCCTTTCTAAGGGGCAGTCATTCAGCTTCTGGATAAATGTAGAGGCTTTTTGCTCCACCATGAAGGGTCAGTTGCATTTTTTTCTATCCTTTTATTTTTCGGTACGTATTATCTAACGTGAAATGAAGTGTGATTGGTTTCTGCATTGTTACAGTCATATTCTCCTTTCCAGTCCCAGTGACTCAATTCAGACATAATTTAGTCATGGTTTGCATTATAAATGTTCCTTACAGAGTCCGTTGTTTCTATATTATTAACCAGCTAATTTTTTTTGAAAAATAATATACTGTTAATGATCAAAGTTCCATAAGTGTAGAGGTGCTATCTTTAGATCAGCCATATCTTATGCAGTCTGTCTTAAGGACCACATTTAATACACTTGGGTGGGTTTTATTTGCTCTAGTTTTGGCCAACTGACTGTTTTCTCATGTTAAAATTATGATGTTCTGAACGTTCATTAAAGTAAACATTCAGTGTTGTCGTCTCGAGCATATGCAGTTGTGTTATAGTAATTCGGTCTACAGAAGTAGAGCCCTATATATATATATATATATATATGTGTGTGTGTGTGTATATGTATGTATGTGTGTGTGTATATATATATATATATATATATATATATATATATATATGTGTATATATATATATATATATATATATATGTATGTGTGTACACACACACACACACACATATATATATATATATATATATATATATATATATTGGTCTACTTCATAACATTGAAATTTCATAACATTGAGACCATAACATCGAAAATTCAAAACATTGAAAACTCAGAACATTGAATAGGTGGAGAGGATGTTATTTAAATATTTGAGACCAGAACATCTAAAACCCAAAACATCGAATTTCATAATATCTAATAGTACAAATCACATGAAAATAACATCCCCTCCACATAAAACAACATATAATGACACCAAACACACTTTTTACTATGTTTCTGCAGGGCGGCTTGATAAAGCGGGGTTAGGAAATTAACTTTTTCCCCACTGTAGTGCGATCTTGGAGTTGGTATATTTAATTTACGGGGGGGAGCGGCACAGGGGGGTTGCCCCCCTGCAGATACATAGATAAAAGTGTGTTTGGTAGTTTGGTGTCGTTATATGTGGAGGGTATGTTATTTTCTTGTGATTTGTAGTGTTAGATGTTATGAAATTTGATGTTATGGGTTTTAGATGTTCTGGTCTCAATGTTATAAAATTAAATGTTATGGGTTTTAGATGTTTCAAAGTAGACCCACATATATCTCTCTCTATATATATATATATATAAATACATACATACATACATTTATATGTACACACACACACACACACACACACACACATATATATATATATATATATATATATATATATATATATATATATAGGTATATGTATACATGCGTGTTTGTGTATTTGTCAGTTTTCTGTACCAAAAGAATAATGCATAATTAGCTTTCATTTCAGAATGAAATATATAAATTCTGTGTACATTTGAGTGATTCCTTATGAATATCCGCCATTTTTATCATGCATTGCCTTATTTATTTGGGAGTGTTTTAATTTTAGGACTATTAAATCAGGACAACATATGCAACCTTAACAGCTACATATGGATGTTGTGTTATACTTTATTTTATGGAGATAATATTGTCTGATTTCTTTGTGTGTTTGCACATGTCTACATATAAGGAGGCAGTGTACTGCAAATCATCTTGATTTAATTTAACTTCATTACTGTGTAACTTATCAGTCTTTTATCTCTCATACATTGTTACTTTCCAGGGACCACAATGATGTTATAAGTCTTAATGAAAGCTGCAAGTAGTAGTAGTAGGCCTGTCAAAAGCTGATGAGGAGCGCTCGTAGCCAGAAGAAAATGCAGCCCTACCAGCCAAGTGCACTGTATAAGAGGGAATGGGAAGGCTAATAACTTAAATAAGAACAGTACTGAGCCCAAGAGTACATGACTGTGGTTTAATACCAGTGCAAGACTGTGACATAAAGAATAACTCCAGCAAAAAAGACAGCTTGTCGTCACCAGTTTGTAATTATGGTTCCAGCACATAAAAAATTAGACCATTCTGAAAAATGTATTGGTAAAATTTTATTGAGTTAAAGGTCAGTAAATTGAGTCTGCAGTCAAGTTTGTATCCAAAATAGGATTATGTTAAATCTGTTACTTATTATTAGTCTTTCTTGTATTCTTACTGTAAAATTAAGTGCACATTTCTCACTGAAATGAGTAATACAGACATAGTTCCTACCACAGAAACAAGCAGGCTTGAAAAGGTAATCAGCAGCATCCACAGCTTTCTAACCAGCTGTCAGGTGATTTCTCCCTTACACACAAATGACAGTCAGCCATTGCCACCCTATACCAGTAGTATCTAGAAAGATAAATTTCCCATTTTATAGCATTGTGTCTCTAACTCGCCAAGGACAATTGCTTAGAGGAAATAGTGTCATCAGCATACATAAGAGTTTGTTGCTTCAATATTTGCAGGTCCTTTTGTTAGCACACACACAGATCAGGTTTCCTAGGCACTTCCACTAGTAAAGCAGTTACTGGACACGGAATCAGTTCAGCTGGTACCACTGCCAGTTCAAGGAAAAAGAAAGATGACGAGGAGACCAGTTCTGTAGTTCACATATCTGAATCATTTTGTCTTTTTTTTTTTTAATTGTTAACTGGGGTAGAGTACTGACCTCCATGAACTTTTTTCAGACGTAGAGGTTTGGGTCACCCCACATCATATGAAATGGTCACTGTTCCATAGTGGTAGCAAGAAAATAATCGCCACTAAAATCTCTGCCATTCTTTTCCATTTGAAGCAGAAACATTTATTGTTAAAGAAAGTACACTTGTGTAAAATCTTACCATAATAGTAGATGTCCTTCCCTTCACTGTTGCAGCTTTCTAAACAGAAGAGATCTCCTGCACAGAGCAGCCTGGTGCCTGGCCAGTATACAAAAGCCTAATGATCTTGTATGTGCTGTACCTCACACTTATGCTCCCCACATAGAACATAGGGCATAAAAGGGATGTACACACACAAATACTCAGAACTGAATTGCCCCAGAAGAAAACAATTTCCACAGGATAAAGGAGTCCATGTACATTCAGAAGGAAAAAAATACAGAAGAAAATGGGAAAACCGTTAGCCTGAGGGGAATCTAAAACAAAAAACAGAGCAAACAAGAGGTAGTTGGAGGGAGGGAGCGAATACTGCAACAGTGAACAGAAGGACGTCTACTGTTACGGAAATATTTTATACAACTGTACTATGTCCTTCTGTATCACTGTTGCAGTATTCTAAATAGAAGGAAGAGTAAAAAAGCTCAAGAAACAGAATGGAGGTGGAAGGAGAAGAAGAGCCCTCAACAAAACCATATAAAATGGTTTCAGCAAAACTTGCTCAGGCCCTAGAAACCATATCCAGCTTATAATGCTTAGTAAAGGTATGCACTGAAGACCAGGTTGTAACTTCAAGGAAGAAATTGGTGTCCAAGCCCTTAAAGAAGGCACCAGAAGACGCAAACGCCTTGGTGGAATAAGCTCTAACAGAAGTAGACCGAGATTTACCATGAAAAGTTTAACAAAAGCAAGTGGCCTTAGATATCCAGTTGGAGATGGCTTGCTTAGAAACAGAGAAACCCAATGTCCTGTGAAGAAAGAAAACAAAAATCTGATCAGACTAATGAATGGCCTAGATTTATCCAAATAGTACATAAGCTGTCTGTGCAAATCCAAGGTATGTAGGACCCTCTCACTAGCAGACTGAGGAGAAGGGAAAAAGGAAGGGAGTTGTACCAACTCATTCAAGGACAACTCATTTACTACCTTGGGCATAAAAGAAGAATTAGTACAATGGAATACCCTCTCACTGTGAAAAACCAAAAAAGGAGGAATGGCCTTAAGGGCCTAGAGCTCAGAAACCCTCCGAACAGAAGTAAGAGCCAGCAAAAAAAAGATCTGAAGTAGGAACTTCATTTGTCAACAACCTGTGGGATACGGATCTGATCTCGGATCCGAGCCGGCAACTTCTATCATAGCATAGATCTGAGCTCCTAGCTCCTCCCCCTTACCCATAATCCCCTGCCTGCCCTAACTGACCTCAGATCTAGTTTGCCGCTCTTCAAGCAGCTTCTAGGTTCAGAGCTCTTAGGATTTTTGTGAGAGAAAAAGTTTTTTATTTCTTCTTTCTGAGTGACTGATTGTGTGTGTGGTAGGTTTACCCTTACACTATTTTATATCTTATATTTTTAATTTAATTTAAAATATTTCTCCCTCCCCCGCTGGTCATAGCGTGTGTGTGTGACTGAGTGTTAGGGGCCTAGTGAGTGTGCTTTACTACAGTAATGTCGGAGGCCCCTAAAGCCATTTTTTCGAAATGCACCGAGTGTGGTCACAAGCTTTCACCAGCTGATGGCCACACTCGGTGCGTTAGGTGCCTTGGGGTTGAACACCTCTCTTTGGGTTGCGCGATTTGCGCGGCGTTCAACCCCAGGGCACTCAAGGATCGAAGGTCGAAGCTAGTTCTGGCGGGCCTTCTACCCCCAGACTCTGCTTCGGCCTCCGGTACTTCGGTGCCCGCTACCCCCCCCGGTAGTGGTCACTCCTGCCTCCCTTCCTCTGACCGGGACTCAACCTCCCGCTTCGGCTCCGGAGGATAGGGAGGCCAGGAAAGAGAAGTGGCGGGAGAAGCACCTTAAGCAGCAGGCCGAGGACTCCTCATCGGCCCCGCCCGCCAAGAGGTCTTCTCCGTCCAAGTCTTCTCGATCTCCTCCTCCTCGGATCCGATCCCCTTGTTTCTCCCCGGGACCCGAGGAGGAGGTGATCCGGTCCCCGTCGAAGTCATCGAGGCGACACTCCAGGTCTGCCTCGGTGGCCTCGTCGAGGTCCACTTTTAGCATGTCTGATGCGGACATGGACCGGATGATGAGGAGATTCATCCAGGCCCAGATGCAGATGGGAGTGCTCTTGCCTCCCCCCCCCCCCTCTGGGGGGGAGCTCGACCCCTTTTTTTGCTCCTATAGCTCCTTCTCCGACCCGCATTCTGGGTTCGGAGTGCTCAGAGCCGAGCCACGTTGGATCCGGGGGTAGGTCGGAGCTGACCGTGCTGGGCACATCGGCTCTGTCTGCTCCCTCGAGTTTGTCGGATCCGACCTCTCGGAGCCGTGGGCCGAGCTTTGGATCTGAGGGATTCGGTGTGCTTTCGGCTCCATCTCGGTCGGAGCACACTGGTCCTTCGGATCCGACGTTCTCGGCGCCGGGTCCGATCCCCGCTTCGGATCCGAGTGGGAGTCTGATCTCAGATCCGTCAGAGAGCGGCTCCCCCTCGGCTTTCGCTGTGGTGGAGAGGGCACTGTCGAGTGCTTCCAGGCCTCCGGTCCTGGCTTCGGCTCCCTCCCGCACTCCTTCTCATCTGGTCCTGGCTCCCCGCATCCGGACCTCGGGGCAGCCTGCCTCAGCGCCTTTAGGAGTTCCAGTGGAACAGGATACAGCCCGTGAGGACTCCTCGGACAGCCCCCCCGAGGAGATTCCTCACAAGGCAAAGTGCAAAAGGAGGCACATGGACTCCCCTGAGAGTCTCACCGAAGATACGGACTTGGATGAAGGGGAAGGCTCCCCTAGGTCACCCCCGAGGATGTCTCCTTTGGAGACATCATGGAAATGCTCAAAATCAGGGGTGGGTGGTCTGCCCCCAAGGCTTCCTCTGACGAGTCCGTATTCCTTGAGGCGTTTGAGGCAGGACCATCTACCTCTTGGGTGTCCCCTCCACCCGACCCCCTGGTGGATCTCATATCCTCTAGGGCTTGGAAGGAACCGGACACCGTAGAGCCGATCCCCAAGCATCCAGACAAAATTTTCAGCCCCCCTGCAGAGAGATCACATTGGAGCAGAGGTCCCCCTGTGGATGCCATGTTGGTGGCTGTAGCCACCAAGAAAGAGTTGGCTCAGGAGAGCCCCACGATTCATCCTCCAAGCAAGGAGTCTCGCGCGATGGACCATCTTGGGAAGCGGGCCTTCAGTTCAGCGACCTTCTCTATGAGGGCCTTGAACTACATGGCACACGTTATTCAGATGCAACGGGATCTAATTAAGGAATACGCTGCTTCCCCCCAGGGTCCATGTCGGAGGGAGACAAGGATCTGTACTCTTCCCGAATGGCCACCCTCCTCTCTATCTCTAACACCTCTATGCGGCTGTTGTCTCATGCTACGGAGGGAGCCGCTAGAGCAGGCGGAGTCGGGCTTGTCATTAGGAGACAGGCCTGGCTCCGTCACTGTGACTTCTCGGAGCCCTTTAAGGCGTCATTCGCGAATGCCCCTTTTGATGGTTCTGCACTGTTTGGCAAAACCATTCGCGACACTCTTGTCCAGAGCAAGAAAGACAGGAAGACCTTGTCTGCCGTCGGAGTCCGCTTCTCTGCGCCCCAGAGGTCCTTTTCCAAGAACCAAAAGGGTCAGAAGAAGATGTGGTTCCGAAAATCGCATCAATCCCAGTCTGCTCAGGACAACCAGTCCTTTTGTGGCAGAGGAGGACAGGGAGGACGCCGCCCCAGAGGCAGAGGGGTTCCTAGGAATTTTGGGACCAGAGAACCATTCTCTGAGAGGCCCACGCAGAACCCCTGAGGGGTTTCCCGACTGCTTCACTCTGGAGGCAGTCGGGGGGCGTTTTTCGAGGCACCTGGCAAAATGGGAGTCCATAACAACGGATCGCTGGGTGCTTCGTATTATATCCAGAGGTTACCAAATTCCCTTCATAGTAAACCCCAGAATCAAAAGCCTTCCCGATGTCCCACCCAGTCAAAGAAAGGCGGCTGCTGCAGAAATTCAGCAGCTTCCACAAAAAAGAGTCATCCAGCCCGTCCCCCCCAGATCAAGTCGGATCAGGGTTTTACTCCAGGTTCTTTCTGGTGCCAAAAAAGACGGGGGACTTGAGGTCCATCCTCGACCTCTCTCTCCTAAACCTGGCGGTACCCAAAGAAATGATCCGAATGGTCACGTTGCAATCCGTCCTCCCCTTATTGCGGGAGGACGACTGGATGTGCTCTATAGACCTCAAGGATGCGTACTATCACATTCTAGTGGACAGGCGTTCCAGAAGGTTCCTCCGCTTCCGGCTGGGAGCCAGTCACTTTCAATTCAGGGTCCTCCCCTTCGGTCTCACCTCAGCCCCCAGGGTGTTCACCAAGGTCCTAGCGGTAATAGCGGCCCACCTGAGACTCCATGGAATTCAGGTCTTTCCATACCTGGATGACTTGCTCCTCACAGCCCCAACAAGGCATCTACTTTGTTCATGCAGGGACTATTTTCTCGGTCTGGCTCCACTATTAGGATTAACCATCAACATGACCAAATCCTCTCTCATCCCTACACAGATGCTGGATTTTATAGGGGCGAGACTGGATTCCAGACAGATGCTTGCGTTCTTGACGCCAGATCTGCTTCGGAACCTGATGTTGCATGTGCAGGCCATCCTTCAACTGCAAACTCCTTCGGCGGAATTGATCCTGAGGGCCCTAGGATCTATGGCGGCTACAGTCCCTCTGCTGCCATTGGCCCGGTTGAACATGAGGGTTCTGCAGTGGACCCTCCAGGTACAATGGTCTCTGTCTCACCCCATTTCCTTAAGCAGGGTTTGCAGAACGCTCCTGTGGTGGCTCCAGTCTCCCAACCACCACACGGGATGTCCCTTCTCACTACCTCCGCCAGTCGACACAGTGACCAAGGACGCTTCTCACCTGGGGTGGGGGGGGGGGGGGACATTTTTCAGGCAGGGCAGTCCAAGGCACATGGAACGACGTAGAGACCTCTTTGCATATCAACATCCTAGAGATGAGGACGGTGCTTTTGACGTTGCAGGCACTACACAACTCTCTTCCGGTAGGGACAATTGCGGTACAGACAGACAACATGTCGGTAGTCTGGTACATCAACAAACAGGGGGAACCAGGTCTTACCCCCTTTGCCGCAAGGCCATGAGAGTGTGGGAATGGGCGATTTCCACCAACCGCTTTCTCATAGCAACGCACATTCCAGGACGGTCCAACATTCTAGTGGACAGGCTCAGTCGTACTATCCTGACTCCTTACGAGTGGTCTCTCAACCACCGAGTCGCAGAGCAAGTATTTGCCCGATGGGGGCGACCTTGTTGCGATCTTTTTGCTTCTCCTTCAAACATGAAATGCAACGATTACTTCGCTCTGATCCCCCCTCCGGGGGAGTCCCCGAGAGACTCTCTAGTTCATGCTTGGCCTCCCGGTCTGCTTTATGCTTACCCTCCTCTTCCCCTGATGTTGAAATTATTACAGAAAGCCAGGCAGCTGGGGAGCAAAATGATCCTCATTGCCCCATTCTGGCCTCATCAGACGTGGTTCCCTTACCTATGGTCTCACCTAGTGTATCCACCATGGATTCTGGATCCCATTCCGGATCTCATCTCTCATCCTCTCGGTCTTCCGACTCCGAACCTGGTCAACCTCAAGCTGACGGCTTGGTTGCTCCAGTTCCACTCCTCATAAGGACTCCCGGGATCTCATCACCAGTCAAAGCCATTCTTGTAGCAGCTCACAAGCCTTCCACCAGAAAGGTTTATCGGAGTAAGTGGAAACGCTTCACCATTTGGGCAGAACACCGTCGTTTAGACCCTTTTACAGCCCCGATACGTCGATTCTAGATTTTCTAACCTCTCTCTTTCACCAGGGGGCTAGTTCTTCCACAGTCAAGGTACAACTGGCAGCAATCTCATACTACCATGTGGGGCAAGAGTCTGGCCCTCTTATCACTTCCAAACTGTGTAAGACCTTCCTTAAGGGTACCTTCCTTCTTAGGCCTCCAGTTAAAGAGGTGGTACCTCCATGGGATTTATCCTTAGTCTTGCAGGCCTTGACTGGTCCCCCATTCGAACCGGCGGCCACGGTTGATCTAAAATTTCTCTCTTGGAAGACAGCCTTTTTGGTGGCCATAACTTCAGTCAAAAGAGTGTCAGAATTGCAAGCCATATCTGGTTTTTCACCCGGATAGGGTTTATCTCAGGATCAATCCGTCCTTTCTACCTAAGGTATCTTCAGAAGCGAACATCAATCAATCCATCAATCTCCCAGTGTTTTTCCCCAACTTTCATAATAAAGGAGAGTACACGCTACATTCCTTGGACGTACACAGACAACTACGTTTTTATATCCATAGAACTGCTGATCATAGGCAATCCGATCAGTTGTTTATCTCCTTTTACAAAAGTAATTTCGGAAAGTCAGTTTCTAAAGTTTCTCTCTCTCGATGGACCTCGAGTTGTATTCTTTTAGCATATCAGAGCTCGGGGAGGCCTGCACCTCAAGGAGTCCATGATCATTGTACTAGGGCCGTTGCCACTTCTGCGGCCTTTCAGGCTAGGGTTCCACTGGATGACATTTGTTCCGCAGCCACTTGGGCTTCATCTCACACCTTTATCAGCCATTATAAAATAGATGTTGTTTCCCGAGGTAGACCGTCCTTTGGCTCTGTGGTGCTCCGGAATATCCTTCCATGAAGGCCACCCAAGATTTAGGTAGCTGGGGACTCTGTCCCACAGGTTGCTGACAAATGAAGTTCCTACTTCAGATTAAGAAGTTATGTACTCACCATAACGTTCCATCTGAGTAGGTATCTTCATTTGTCTGTAACCATCCCCCCCTCCTTCCCCCTGACCGATATGATCGTTCTTGTGTTATTAGCATATGTTCCCATTGGGACACCTTTTATCTGCTGTGCTATGGGGCAAACTTGATCTGAGGTCAGTTAGGGCAGGCAGGGGATTATGGGTAAGTGGGAGGAGCTAGGAGCTCGGATCTATGCTATGATAGAAGTTGCCGGCTCGGATCCGAGATCGGATCCGTATCCCACAGGTTGCAGACAAATGAAGATACCTACTCAGATGGAACGTTATGGTGAGTACATAACTTCTTATTTTCCAGTTGCAATGTTACAAAGAAGCAGAACCTGCAGGCTCAAAAGGAGCCTGAGTCAGTTTTTCCAAAACAAAATTAAGGTCCCAAGGAGGAGGAGAAATAGATTTCCTTAGAGGCCTAATATGTAGGACACCTTTAAGAAATTGTTTGACCTCAAAACGAGAAGCCATATGAGGATTCAAGGGCAGACAAGCAGAAGTGACTGACAAATTGGCTTCACAGAAGAATAGGCCAGGCCAGACTGGAGCAACTCACACAAATAAGAGAGGAGCAGAGAGAACCCCCCAACATATAAGATTTTCTGGTTCAGGGTTTCCTTGCCTCCTGTAAAACCGTGAGCATGTTCTCAGAAAAAAGGTGCCTGAAAGGGGTCAAAACCCTATCATCCACAGTTTCAGTTGAAGAGTGGATAAGTGAGGATGGATGAGAGACCCCTTGTCCTGTGTGAGGAGATCAAACTGGTGAGGTAACTTGTGGTGATTGTCCCTGGCCAGTTGGATTAAGAGGGGGAACTAGTGCTGTCTTGGCCAAAAAGGGGTCACTAGCAAGATTTCTGGGGAGTCCAGCTGAATCTTCTGCAGGACTCTTGTAAGTATAAGAAGAGTAGAGAAAGCATAAAGAAACATCCCTTTCTAAAGAAAAGAAAGGGCATCCATCTTCCACTCCAGATAGCATGGCACTGTGGAACAGAAGAGAGGAAGCTGCGTCTCAGAGGGGAGGCAAAACGAGCTACCTGAGGAATACCATTGATGGGCACTGTCTAGAAACACATCTTTGTGAAGCATCCATTCATGAGCCTGTGTTTTGGACCTACTTAGAGAGTCTGCCACAAGAGTCTGCTCTGAAGGAGTGTATACTACCTGAAGGGGTCTATATTAGATGCTCAAAGTTACTGAACTTCGAATACGATATAATCAACCCCATATCGTCGAAGTCCAGTAACATCGAACATCTAATAAAAACATCACAAAAAGTAAAAAAATAGACCTACTTGCTTTAAGTAGGGGGCAAGCCGCCCTGCACCCCCCACACCCTCCGCTACTTAAATATTCCAACTCCAAGACCGCACTACATTGAAGTAAACGGAAATCTCCTTTTACAGAGATTTCTGTTTACCTCTTCAATGTCCTGCGGTTTCGCTGTTTACATGTCGACAATGTCAGATTCGACATTGTGAACGTTCGCGATTCTGATATAGACCCTGCCTAAAGAGTTAACTGATAACTGAGAGCCACCTCCCAAGCCTGAAAAGCCAGCCCACAGAAGAGGTAAGATTTTTTGCCTTCCTTCTTGTTGACATACCACATAAGTGTAATGTTGTCTGTGTACACCTTCAAGGGGCCTGGAGAGAACATGGGGTAAAAAGCATGAAGGGCCAGAATCAGGAATGTCATCTCTTTGAAGTTGATATGGTCTGACTTCTGATGGGGAGGTCAGAGACCCTGAAATTTTAGGTGACCAAAAAAAGCCCACCACCTCATGTTGGAGGCATCGATAAAGCGATCTTAAGCAGGGACTGGAGGCTGAAAGTTCCCGCCTGAGTTGAGAGCAAACTGTTGAATCCACCACTCTAATTCCTTCTTTAGACAGGGAACAAGGGATACACTGAAATCCAGAGGGTGACAGTGCTGCAGCTAAATTGACTTAAGGTAACATTGAAGCTTCCATATATGCAGTCTGGTAAGAGGAAACATTGAAATAAAAGAGGCCATGAATCCCTGGGCTCGAAGAAACTCCACACACATTTGGAGGTGGAAGAAAGGCCAGCATTGGCACTGTCTGAAACCTGCATCCCAGATACACATGCTCCTGAAGTGGCATTAGGACAGACTTTTGGAAGTTGATAGTGAGCCCCAGACTTTGAAGAAGAGAGATGGTGAAATACAGATCCTGTAACAGGTGACTGAGAGGATGTGCCTGAAGTAACAGGTCATCTAGATAAGGAAAAATCTGAATGTCTTGGAGTCTGCAGAAATCGGTCATAGGAGATAGGCATTTTGTGAATACCCTTGGGGCAGTAGAGAGGCCAAAGTGCAACGCAGAGAGCTGAAAATGAAAGGAGGATACAGAGAAACATAAAAACTTCTTAAAATAGGGTGAATAGGGCTATGAAGGTGAGCATCTTTCAGATCCAAAGACAGCAGAAAAGTCTGGGGTTTTAAAAGCGGAAAGAGGGTTTGAAGAGTAAGCATCTGAAAAGAAAGGACCATGAGAAAGGCGTTGAGCTTGGAGAGATCCAGAAAAGTCTCCAAGTGGCCTCATTTGAAGGAACTAGGAACATCCTGGAATAAAAACCCTTTCCCACTTGGGAGGGGGGGGCAGGTTAAATGGTTCCTTTGTCACCAGGTACCCTAGAACCTCTGGGAAATGAGGAAGTTGCTCTAGAGGAGGTTGATGAATCCCTGAAAAAGGAGTGAGAGACTTCCATACCATGAAATAATCCTGATGGATGATGAACCCAAGAGTCTGAAGCGATGAGATGCCAATTTGGAATACAAAGGGAAACCTGAAGGGATAAAAGCACCTGGTCTAAAAGGAGTTGTAAGAACTGTCAAAGAGAAGCAGGCTTATCAGATAACAGAGGCTTCTGGGCCACAGTAATCTGAGAATCCTTAGCAGAGGAGGCCCAACTACCACCCTTCCTGCCCTTGAAGGCCTCTCAGAGATGCCTATGAATAAAAGCAGATCTAGAAGGATAATTCCTCTGAACAAAGGGATAGGAGAGACAAAAATATGTTTAAGGTCCTGCAAGGCTTTGCTTTTCTCTTGAAGAGCCTTAAACATGTCAGTAGCAGCAGTCCCAAAAAGATGTTTATTATCCAAAGGAGCATCCAACAACTTGGCCTTAATGCCATCAGGCAGATGCTAGAGACAAAGCCAGGAATAATGCCTCATAATAGATTCAAAAGCCATAGCCTTGAAAGAGGCATCAGCAGCTATCTTATCTGTATTTAATAGAGTGGAGAGCCACTTGAGAAGCAGAACCTAAAATAGATAGGGTAGAGGATTTGCCTTCAGAATCAGGGACGTCAGAAATAACCTGATAAGACTGAGCAATCAAGGCCAGAGTTTACTTGGTCATGTTGGTCTGGGAATTAACAGCCCTAAAGGCGGAAGTAGAAGCAGTGTAAGCTTTCTTACCAATCCTCTCCATTGCTTTACAATCCTTATGAGAAAGCAAAAGTTTGGAAGAGGACAAAAGCATAGAATGTTTTTCAGAAGAAACTGACTCCACAGTAGGATCAGCAGAAGGACATTTAAATAAAATTTCACAATCCTTAGGAACCTTATAGATCCTGCCAGGTTTATTAGGAACAGGAGGCTGAGAATCAGGAGAGCTGGAAGCAGCAATGAAAGTATTTAATGAGGCAGCCAGTACAGAAGGAATTGCTGATGGTTTAGGAGTAGCCACCTGAAGCCACTTATAAAATCTTCTCTGAATGTCAGACACTTACGAAGAATCCCACTTAAAGTATTCCATCATCCCAGCAGTTGTGTCTCCAAAGGACAATTCCTCAAAAGGAGACTCGGGGCTAACAGTCTCTCCATCAGAACATAAGCCAAAGGTGAAGGCATCTGTGAAGAATAGGACAGAGACCTCTCATCAGGCACTGAATCCTTATGTGTGGAATCTGGTTCCCTAAGCCATTTAGTAGGGGTAGAGGTCCAAGGAGGAGCAGGTACCAAAACCATTTGAGGAGGCTTTAGGGCCATTAAGACAGAAAACGAGCCATGAGTAAACTCTTGCCATTCCATTTAAGGATCCGTGGGAAGGACCAAACCACACTTCTTTTTTTGTCTTTTCTTGGAAGGGACATCAGCCCTAAGAAATAATGGAGGTTCTGACCCTTGGGGAGATTCTATAAGAGAACCAGAAACCTCCTCCCTGAACAATATCTGCAGAACCCCTCTAGGACCCTCTTAGATAATCAACCGTGGTTCCCCCTCGATGCCTGGAGCAAACACCTACAAAGTCTTAGAGGACGTGCAGGATCCATGCTGGGCTATGATGGGCTTGCAGCAGAGAAATCCTGCTTCTAGAGGTACATCCAGTGGAGGCTGGACAGCTAAATAATCCATCTGAGACTTCTTGGCTGCCTTCTTACCTAATTTGGGCATCTCGGGGTTAAAGCATTCTGCCATGGTACCCTGTGTTAACTGTTTAAGCTGTTGGTTTTCAAGATAAATGGCCAGGGAAGACAAATGACTTCTGAGTGTCATAGGTATAAATGCCTTACAGATACTACAAGAGGTATGGTTGTGAGAAGCACCCAAACAAAAAAGACACTGTTCATGAAGATTCTTATGGGGAATCTGAATCCCACACTGACATTTTCCCTTCCTGGATGAGATGAATTTTAGGTAGCAAAATAAAATACAGGACCAAGAAAAGTAAAAAAAGAAAAAAACAACCCCAACGAAACTCTTATCTGGTGGCAAAGTATTCACTACAGCAACAAGATGTTCTGACCAACTAGCAATAATGGCGTTCGAAGTGGTGGCAAAGAAGTTCAAGGTAATTGCATCCATACATTCTTTTATGCCTTATATTCTGTGTGGTGAGCATAAGTATGACGTACAGCATATACAAAATCATTAGGCTTTTGTATACTGGCCAAGGATCAGGCTGTGCTGGGTGGTAGATCCCTTTTGTTTAGAATACTGCAACAGTGTTATAGTAGGGCATCCTGCAGTACTGAAAAAGAGCTCATTCTTACTATCCTATCATGAAAGTCTAAACAAATTCAAATCACAGTAAACTAAAATTCAGTAATTCAGCTCTCTATATTCTTTCATAAAATTATATAACAACATTTTTATCTCAGATTTTAGAAGTGCCTGTCAAATAACCAAGTACATCACCACCATTCATATTTAAGTTTTGCTTTCAGTTTCATGCTAAAGCAGATTTTACATGCTAATGGTTTATAAGGTTCATAAGTAAGTGCTAGGTTAGCTGGTCTTTTGGGATGTTTTAAGCATAGCCAATTTTCCTTAAATGTGAGAATCAAACCATGTACCTTGTTTGTGAGGTAAACACCCTAACCATTATGCCATCCCCAACCCATAACTAAAAATTATTTTTTTACGAATAACTTACCTGTCTTTATTTCTCATGTTTTATCAACCTTCTAGGAATAAAATTAACATTGAAACTACTGTTTGTCAAATATATACTTTCCAAGAGAAAAGGCAAGAAGTTAGTGCAAGAAGAGGAAGAATTCCACCTCCCTACTAAAGTGATCATAGGAGGTTACTAAACTTTTAGCCTTGAGGCCCTTATAAGCCTAGCCAAGAGTTTATCCCATGTTTAGACAAGTCAGCACTCAAAGCCCCTAGCCAGTAGGGACACAGGTGGTAATATTTTGCATAATTTATTGAATCTTGAGAGTAGATTTATATTAAAATTTGGCACTTTAAAACCTAGGGGCTTAAATTTAGAAATGAATCTTACTATCTAACATATTCATATGTTATGTATTAATTATGGTTATGCATTTACTTTGTGGCTGCTTTTTTCATGTTACATATGGAATTTCCTGAATGTCATTTTTGTATGGTCTCTTTAATTCTTGGATCATTTGTAATTGATTAATTAATTTGATGTACACACTGTATAAGATGCAGCAACTGTTTCTGTGGTTATTCCTTTGAAGGCACTTAGCCGAGGTACCAGAAGAATAAAGTGTTGCAGCATCCCAGATCCTGTGGTTGGTCTAACACAGGTGGAATCCCAGGGGTGTATTTTCTGTTTCCCATCCAATTATCCAGGTTGCGCTTAAAAAAGGATAATGAGATACTGTGCTTGACGCGGAGAAAGAATCTATTCCACAGATGGGGGAGTCTCTGCGACACACATCTGTCCCAACAGCAAGTCCTATTGATATCACAGACCAGGGTTACTCGAGTGGAGCTTGACTTGCGGATATGCAGTAGTCCCATCAAGGCAGGGTCTTAGATTGCTTTGTATGCTGGACAGAGGTCACCTCTGAGGAGCAGACAGGGCTTTTAGTCCATATGTGTAGGGTAGATGTTTGATGCCCTGGATTCTCCTGGTGAGGAACCTCTGTGGTCTTTCCATCTGCTGCATATGCTTTGTGAGATGCATGTACTCAATAATTGGCCTTATAAGGGAAGAATACAGGGATGTTATGACCTCTTTGTCCCTGGATGAGATACCCTTACTTATGAGGTGGGCCATGCAGAAACTTTCCATACAATGGAAGCAACATGGTGGTCAAAAGTAAGGTTGCTATCAACCTGGGTGCCCAAATCCCTCACTACTGACTGTGTACTTAGGACATTGTTATTAATGTGATAATATGTGGGGACGTCACTCTCCCCAAAGGGGATGATGATGCATTTTTTGGCATTCAGCTTGAGGACATGTTTCTGGCATCATTCATTTGTTTGGGTGAGATCCTCTTGGAGGACGTCCACATCACTTTAGGAATTGATTATGCCCAGCTTACAGTCATCTGCAAACTTTGTCAGCCATAGGCCACTGGTTTTGGCCTGCACCTTGGAGAATTATATCTCGAATAACAGAGGGCCCAAGACCGATCCCTGAGGTACGTTGCTTGTTACGGGTGTACAGCTTTAGATGGGTTCTATCAGTGAACCAGTTTGCTACCCATCTGGTTATGTATGGATTGGTGCCTAGTTGAGATAGTTTATCTATTATGGCCGAGTGGGGAATAGTGTCGAAGGCTTTGGCCAGGTCAGGGTAGGTCATGTGCACAGTCTTCTCCTCTTCCATGGCTTTGATGACTGTCTCAAAGAATTCTACGTGATTTAACAAACATGCCCTCCCCTTGACAAAGCCAAACTGTGTGGGGTCAAGTGTTTGGAGGTTGCAAGTGTCCCTGTTAATGGAGTCCATGATAATCCATTCCATGGCCTTGCAGATCAGGCTAGTTAGGCTGATAGGTCTATAATTTCCTGAATCGGTGGATGCTCCAACTTTGTGTAAAGGGATAACAGTGGCTGTCCTCGACTTGGCTGGGGCAAAGCCAGTACTCAGGCTTTGGTTGAATAGCATGCCTAATGGTGCTGCAGGTTCATGCCTGAGTTCATGTAGGGTGCAGCCTGGGATGTTGTTGGTTCCCATGGAGGCTGTATTTTTTGCCTTTAAGAGGGCAGTGATGACCTGTTCCCTCGAGATAAGGGGTGGGGGTGGGGGGGCAGCTAAAGATTTAAGATCAAAGATTCAAAGAAACTTTGTTGTCACTTAGGAAACACAAGTGCTACCTAAACTAAATTTCGAGTGTCAGCTCTTTTACAGGAGAAAACATACAAAAAAAGACAGACATGATAGGTATTAAAGAATAAACAATGAGCCGGATTCACGAAGGCTTGCACGGAGTTTAAGAGTAGAGTAAGACTCCATGCAGCCAACATGTCCTCCGAGCGATCCAGGAACAGCCAGTAGGGGCGTGCAACAGAGCCCTCAAAACTAGTCCTACACGGACAGGGCTTGGATATGCAAATTACCTCAGTTGCAGGTGAAAGCTATACAAATGAGGTAATTTTGCAATCCAGGAAAACCCGAACCTGTCCAAGTAGGAGTAGTGTTATTTGCAGAAATGTACTCAGTTGACAACTGAGTACAGTTCTGCAAATAGCAAAACGGAGCCATGATAGCTCCAAAAAAAGGATGCATTGACAGGAGGAAGCATGCCAGTGGCCCAAAATACGGCCATTGGCAATGTTAAGTGATACAAAATAAAAATAAAATAACTTTTTTTTTTATCCCGATCTCTGGGGTTTAAGCGTAGCGCAGCACCGCGCAAACGTGCTGCGCCCTAAAAAGCAGAAAATCAATAATTAAGATCCACAATTGTGGATTTTATTGGTAATATAAATTTACAATGCAAGTGAATGGCAGGCTGAAGACAACATGGCCACCGAGTAGAGGTTGCTAAGGGGGGAAGCTCAGTCTAAGAGATGTAACCAAGCATTAGTAGGCAATCCTATGCAAAGGAGGTTTAGGACAGTGAATCACAAGTTTACATAGCAATTGAGCAGAGTCAGTGGAGTGTAGGAGTAGGATAAGGTGAGTAACAGAGTAGAAGATAGGTGACATCACGAGTGGGGTATGTATGAAAGAAGAAGAAGTGAAGCTCATTGGAGCAGAGTGGCATGTGTCAGCTGTCATTTACACATCTTTGAAAGAGGTGTGTCAGCAGGTAGGCTAGGTAAAGTCAAGAAATTGAAGGTGTATGCCATGGATAACACTAAAGTTTCTTGCTGAGTGGGTATGCGCGTGTGTGCTTGCCTGTAAACCAGAGTAAGACAATGTGCGCACGTGTAAGCTGGAGTAAGCATGTATAAGGCTGTTTAAAGAGTTGTAAGCGCGTTTGCGCTGGTGTGCGCGCGTTTTAACAAGAATAAGCAAGTTTTAGTCCTTGTAAGCATGTGTGCGCACGTGTGAGCTGCTGTGAGCGTGTTTGCGCTTGTGTGTGCGGCGCTGCCCCCTGAGGAAACAGAAAGGAAAAAGGAAGCACAACAAATAGTAGGAAGCTACCAGGGAGTACTAGCACAGCTAGCAGGTGAAAACAATCAGAATCAGGCAATTACACAAGCAGTACACTAGCCCAGCCCAGCACTTAAAACTCTGCAAACAACAGTCCATTATGTTTCTCACAAGAGACACTGTAACAATGCAGTAAGCTAATAGAAGTGAAAACTGAAAAATCTTTACTGAGACAAAGAAATGTTAGGGGCTGCCATTGCTGTTATAAGGCGACATATGCAACATGCTGAGGGTAGTGACAATGCGAATGCTGCTAGACAACCCACAGTGAGGAGACGGAGAAGAGTGTACAGGCCCAGGGTAACTTACCAGGGGCTACATGAGCTGGAGATAGTGGAGCGCTATAGAGTGGACAGAGACCTCTTGCAGCAAATTGTTGAGCTGTGCAGGCCACGCCTCACACACAGAACCAACAGAGGGGAGCTCATCCCAGTGGAAACCAAGGTATGTGTTGGCCTAAGAATATTAGACACAGGTACCTTCCAGAGACCAACTGGTGATATGATGGGGATATCACAGGCATCAGCATCCAGGGTACTGCACCAGTTCCTGGATGCCATGTCAGCACATGTCGGTGATCATGTATATTTCCTCAATTCCCGTGAGGTATTGGCCAGCAATATGCATCTCTTCTAGCAAATAGCAGAATACCCTGAGGTAGTGGGTGCAATAGACTGCACGCACATATGCATCAAAGCACCAGCTGGCGAGCGGGGTAGGGTCTATTTCAACCACAAGGGCTTCCCCTCCATCAACTGCCAGGTCGTGTGTGATGCCCAGGGCATAATACTGAATGTGTGTGCTGGCTACCCTGGAAGCTACCATGATTCCCATATCTGGCATCTGATGCAGCTGTACCAGACATTTGCCAGTGGGGACATCCCACATGGTCACCTAGTGGGGGATGCTGGCTATGCACTGGAGCCGTGGCTGATGACACCCATCAGAAACGCACACACATCTGAACAGGAATGCCATAATAAGGCACACACACAAACACGAAATGTAATTGAGCGTGTGTTTGGGCTGCTCAAGTCATGGTTCCGGTGCCTGGACACATCTGGTGGAGCCTTGCAGTACTCACCAACTACATGTACCCAAATTGTCATGGTATGTGCTATGCTACATAATATGATCCTGTGGAAGAAGCTGCAGCAGGACCAGCATAAGCCTGGGACAAACAGCCCCCCACCATTGCCAAGGCCATCACAGGCAGAGCATGACTCAGAGGAGGAACAACTTGAGCCTGCCCCAGTAGGCAGAAGGAGGCGTGCCCAGTATGCTTTGACTTTGGCAAAGAGGCAACGCATAGCATGTACACTGGCTCAGTAGGAACTCTGGAAATGATACCTCTCTCTGACTCGCACATATAGTAAAAGGGATGCCTAAGTTGACACTACCTGCTTTCAAACATGTATAGGGAGTGTAGTATGTGCATCCGACATAGGCAGCCCTGCAGCACCACCTGAGGCATGATTGCCATGTGTTAAGCAATATAAAGCAGTGCTAAACAGCATTTACCACCATGTAGTATATGCAAACAAAATCGCACACACCAACTAGCACAACTGTGGTCAATGTTGAGTAATATTGGGCAATGTCCAGCAATGTTGGTGAATATTGAGCAATGTTAGACAAGCCTGGTCTAAGTAGGGCATAGCTGAACAAAAGCCAACATTCTCATATTTGCTCTACTGGCCCTTAAGCAGTCTGGTCTGCTCAGTATGAAAATATAAAGCAGTGATGGGCCTTGAACCTAGGATACTGTGAACTATAGTTATAGTACTGAACCACTAAATCATGACAGTATTGCAGTGGTCAGCCTGTATGAAGAAATGTTGATAAGTCTATGCAAAGTATCTCATGGAAACCCTGCAGGCACAGCATAATCCCTGTCGAGTTATGACACAAAGGTGAGTCCTGCAGTAAGAATAGAACCTGACTTCCAACACACACAGTATAAATGTTAATATTGGTCATGTTCACACACATCAACAAATGTAGTGGACCTCAGATAGCAGCATACTGAAAGGTCACACTGGGCATGCTCACACACTTGAATAAATGAGACAAATGTCAGGCAACAAAACACGGAAATCCTGAACTGGGCATGCTCACACACTTAGGCCATGTCTGAGTACAGCAGTGGGCCACACATATCTGGCAGTTGCATGTGTTAACCCAGGAACCTCTCACTATCCAGCAGTCCACCCTGCGCACACAGTTATATGACAACAGGCACATATATAATATAGTGGAACCCTGCCATAATCATATATGTTCTGCAGATACCTAAGTTGTTCATAGAAACTGGGAAAGCAAAGATGATAAAAACCTGTAAACAGTATCAGAAATAAATATTGTGCATCCCGAACATTATCATAGGTTCAAAGGTCGATACTAGGCTATCTGCCCTAGGGCATGTACAAACCTAGCCAGAGTGTGTTTGGCTTTCGCAACCCTGTCAGATTACTACACTGTGCCTGTGAATAGTAGGTCACACAAGATAGCCCATGTACGTTTGGGCTAGTGTGCCTCTGTGTAGCAGGGACCCAGAAGATATCCCAGGGGTAAACATACGATCACTCATCCAGTTGTCAAGATGTCTCCTGTAGGTGGTCAGTGGGTGGCTCTGCCTATGCGAAACCGGGATTACAATCTGGAGTGAGTGGAGCCTCTGGGATAAGAATCTGTCCCTCCAGCATGTCCTATTAACATCTGTGCTGAGGTATATGTCCCTGGAGTGTGTGGCTCCAAGGGAGTTGGATATCCTGAGGTGGAGCATGTCCAGTAATTCTGGGTTGGGTATTTCCGTAAACAACAGGCACAAATCATATCTGAGTAGGCAGTAAGCGACTGAGTAGAGCTGGAGTTACTGTATCCGAACTGTGCAAGGCATCCGTGTGAGTCCCTAGATCTGCTTGGTGAGGAACTTTTGTGGCCATTACACTTGCTGCAGGTGTCGGGTAAGGTACATCCCAAATGTTGCATTGTAACCAAGCATGGTTGTGATGAGTATAGCGGCACAATGACCTCACTTGATCTAGATGTGAAACCATATGGGATAAGGTGGGCTATATAGAAGGTCTGTCCAACCACTTTGGCAACGTCATTGTCAAAGGCGACAGTACAAACAAGTCGTGTCCCCAAACCCCTAACCACTCCTACCGTACGTAATGGATTACTACCTATGTGGTAATGTGTGGGCATGTTGTTATTCCAAAGGGGATGACTATGCAACTAATGGCATTTAGTTGTAGGCCATGGCTCAGGTACCAGTCATCCATCTCTGTGAGACCCTGTTTGAGTATGCATGTGCCAGCTGGAGAGTTGATTATGGCACCCAGTTTGCAGTCATCTGCGAACATGGTCAGCCATATTTCCCCTGTGTTAGCCTGTACGTCAGACAAATATATACTGAACAAGAGAGGTCCCAGGACTGAGCCTTGTGGGATGCCACGTGTAACTGGTGTGTAGTCAGACATGGTACCTGCAATTCTGACCATGTGGGTGCTATCCCTGATCCAGGTAGCAATCCATCTTGTGAGATATGTGTCCATATTGACGCTGGTGAGCCTATGCATAATGGCTGAGTGGGGTATTGTGTTGAAGGGTTTTGCAAGGTCCAGGTAGGCTGTGTGGACAACCATCCCTACGTCGATGGACCTGGTAACTGTTTAAAGAATACAAACAGGTTCAAGAGGCAAGATCTGCCCACAACGCTGAAATGTGTAGGACACAGTGTCTGTAGGTTCCCAATGTCTATGTGTATGAGTCCCATGACAATACGCTCCATAGCTTTGCAGAACAGGCTAGTTAGGCTTATAGGGCGATATTGTCTGTGGTCCATTGTGGCACCAACTCTGTGGAGCAGGACCACTGTCGCTGTACGCCATTCCTTGGGTACATATCCTGTAGTAACTCCGATATTGAACAGTGACGTAATGTGAGGGTTACGTCTTTCATGAAGCTCGTGTAAGATGCAGGGCGGGACACCGTCTGGTCCCATTGATGCTGTGTTGTCCGCTTTGGGGAGGGCAGCACTCACCTGTTAAGTTGTGATGTCAGGGAGGTTACACTCTGTTGGGATGGATAGTTGCTCCTTAGTGGGGATGGGGGGGGAGACAGCTGCACTGAACCTGTTTGCCAGGATGTTGGCAATGTCAGTGGGTTCAGGGTATGTTTAGTCAGTATGCAGTAACTCACAGCATATCAGTGAGTGTCCACCCAGGTTCCTGACATAACTGAAGAAGGCCTTGTGATTGTCCTATGTGTCTGGTGCAATTGTCCGTTAGAAGCTGCCCTTAGATAAATTCATGAGTGATCGTAGCTGTCTGCTAGTACAGATCACAGATGCCTTCCCTGTCTGGGATTGTGCTCTATCATGTAGCTTCCTCCTGTCGTCGTATAGCTTATTAATGGCTGGGGTCTACCAGACAGGTCCCCTGTCATTGGAGGAGTTAGTCCTGTTGTTATTTTGGATAGCACAATCCATGCAGCCCGCTAGGTGTCCATAGAATGTGTATGTAAAGAATTCAGCAGCCTGAGCCATATTTACCACTGTCCCAGGGTCTCTGAAGGATACCACCTTGCTTTGGTGAAGTGAGACGTTGGCTTATGAGGAGTTCACCAAGATTACCCAGGATAGGTGTGGGGATGGGATATGGATGTCCAGTGAGATCAATGTATGTGCTGACCTTACCAATGAGGGGTATGTCGCTGGTGTGGAACATAGAGTCCCCATGTTGGTGATGATGAGGTCCAATATGTTTTCCCCTCTTGTGGGTGTGGTGACCGGTTGTGCCATAGCATATGAGTTTACAAATAGTAGCGACTGTTGGGCGAGGGTGTTGGGGCTTGAGTAGTATCCCCAGTCAGTGTTTGGGTATTTGAAGTCACCCAATATAATTGTGTTTGGCGAGACCTTCATATTCTCTATTGTTCCCAGGAAAGCAGAGTGTGGTTCCTGAGTTTGGGAGGGTGGTCTGTAGCAGGCAGCAAACTGAAAGGCAGTTTTGCACAATGTTAGTTGCATATGTATGGTCTGTGCTTCGTGCAGTGCTACTAACCCGGAGGTGTGTGTATCTGTGATGTATATGGATACTCCCTCATTTGTGTTGTCCGTTCCAAGTCTTGTGGTCAGAAAGCATGATATGAAACATAACCTGGTAGTGCTGGTGTGCATTTGTGAGCCTGAACCAGGCGTCTGTTACTGCACAGATATCGCTATTTTCCATACTGAGGAGAGTCCTGAGTGGGCGCAATTTGAGGGTAACACATCTGGTGTTGAGCAGCATTACCCTTAGTTTCATTTACTCTGTAATGTCTATGGAGGTGGGTTTGTCTTTTGAACCCTGCTTAAAAAAGGCACTATGGTGGTAGCAAGAGCCTTAGCCAGTATTGGAAAGTCCAAGGGTGACAGGTGCAAGCTGTCCATAGCGAAGCTACATGGCATGTCGAGCATGTCACCCCAGGCTGACAGACACTGGATCCCCTTTGAATGACACCAATATGTTAGCCAACTGTTAAACGTGATAAGTTTGTCTGTATACTGTGACATCATACTTGGTGAGTGTAACATGCTAGACAAGGTCAGGGTCATACTGACCTGGGCTACATGATCAGAGAGTTCCTCTATGTATCATGTCATGTGGTCCAGGGAGGAATGTCTCAGGTTTTATGCATCAGCATGGACAATGATGAAGCCAGTCCTGTACTTGCTTTGGAGTGACCTGAGTGCATGTGTTATGTGGCGGATCCTGGCACTCGACAGACAGCTCAAAGTGACTATTCCCTTGTTTGGCCTGGTGAGTGGGACGTCAGTGTGTCTGACAATGTGTCACCTATTACAAGTGTATTTGGTGTGTTGTTTAGCCCGAAGGGCAGTGACTGTGTGGCACACTGACATTGTGAACTATGTGATATGTGGGTATTGTAGTGGGGTAGCAGTTGTTTGTGTGTCTGCTTTGGAGGTCTCTGCTGCTTGGGCAGAGTTTATTTAGAGCCTACGAGTATGTTTATGTATGATAATGTAGTTTGATTGCTGCCACTATAGGTTTATGTGAGACTGATATGTGGTGTGTGTGGTTACCTTCACCACCTGATAGACTGTGCCAGTCATGGGTCGAGAGAGCTCAGCCTCCTGTATGTCTATATAGGTGCATCTCTCACATATATCTGAGTTTGTTGGGAGGAGGAGAGGGTTGTCTGTGTACATGAGGCAGATGTGACATTGTGTCAGAATCACAATATTCACCAGCTGGACTGGAGAGTACACACGAAACTGACACCTGGACATGCCAAGATATTATGATGACATACTCAGTAACCTGATCAGTAGGGTGTTGAGTGTGTAAAAGAGTATAACAGGGATTAGTGCTCAGGTTTGTTGGTGTTTTGTAAAGAGTAGCTGAGAAGGAGTCCAGACTGAATCATGACACCTCCTTCAGCTATGTCATAAATAGCAATGTACACTCATATATGTCCTGAGTCAGGGCCAACTGTACCTGACTGACAATGCCGACATCCTGTCAGACAGGCCCATATATACATACCCACCTCCCACTGACGATAGTCCCTATCATCATACCAGGAGATATCACATGTAGAATGGCTGAACAGCTCCCCCCAAAGCCAAAAGCATGGCAGCAATTGGATTACATTGTTTCCCAATATGTGTCATGCATGAACTACAGAACAAACAGACCCTGCACCTGAACAGTCAGTTGAGCCTCACCCTCTCCACAGGATCTGGAACCATTGAATGTGTTACAGCAACATATGGCACTCCCCACAAGTGTTGGTGCACAACACACCATGGGAAGTATAGTCCAGTAAGCCTATGAAGTCTGATCTGCAAGGCCATGGAGTCTGTCATGGTTGCAGTCATAAACAGAGCTATTGGAAGCTGACAAACATACAACCCTACCAACTGTGGTATGTTCATGTGCAGATAATGGTTTCCAAACATGCTAGACTGATTGCAAGGCAGCCACCCAGGACATACATCACTGAACAGAGCTACACATGTCCCACATAGACTTTGAGTAGCTCTTTATCAACATCCCAGACACATGTCGTATCCACAAAACCAACAATGTGCGCATAAATATGTGTTGACATATGAAGGAATGTCAATGTTTCCACAGATAGATCACACAAGGTAAGAATTATGGGGTCCTGTTCAAGTTGTTGACACCTGCCGACCCACATGGCTCATTCCTGAAATTGCATAAAACAAAGTGTACACACATTACCATGTCCAGTCTGATGATGTCAGCATCCTACAAATATAGCAGGAGAAGAGAAACCACCCAGTAAAGCATATAGCACGCCGTGTTAATGCGTATCTCTCTAGTATCATAACATAGTTAGGTAGGGGTTTGAATCCTGAAAACGCTGACAGTGTGTGTTTGGGTGTGTGTGTGTGTATGTGTGTGTGTGATTTCCTTTGAGAGGAGTGCCCTTTTTGGAGACTGGGAAAACACATTAAAAGAGGTACATTCCTCTTTGGAAAGTCTGATGATGTCAGCATCCTACAAATATAGCAGGAGAACAGAAACCACCCAGTAAAGCATATAGCGCGCCGTGTTAATGCGTATCTCTCTAGTATCATAACATAGGTAGGGGTTTGAATCCTGCAAATGCTGACAGTGTGTGTTTGGGTGTGTGTGTGTATGTATGTGATTTCCTTTGAGAGGAGTGCCCTTTTTGGAGACTGGGAAAAACATTAAAAGAGGTACATTCCTCTTTGGAAAGTTTGATGATGTCAGCAACCTACAAATATAGCAGGAGAAGAGAAACCACCCAGTAAAGCATATAGCGCGCCATGTTAATGCATATCTCACTAGTATCATAACATAGGTAGGGGTTTGAATCCTGCAATTGCTGAGTGTGTGTGTGTGTGTGTGTGTGTGTGTGTGTGTGTGTGTGTGTGGCACAGTTGGTCAATGTGGTGTGGGTTTTGCTTTTACAATGGTATGACAAATCATGATTAAAACAGTATGTGCATTGCACACATCAGGTATCTGCGTGGCAAATAAATGTGTACATGTGACCTCAATCAGTACATAGGTGTGAAGCCTACATACTACATGAATACATTTGTTACCTTTGACAGATTGTGCCGCTGCTTCTCAGATCGTAGGTCTCATATGTATGTATGTGACAAGGCCGGCCACTATAGTGATCTGTGGCCAAGGTCATCTGTGCCACACACACCCATGACAGTTACTATAGAGTAGTGTGAGTGAGGGTATATGCCTGGGGTATATGTCAGACATGTTCATACACAACAACGACTGGCAATAATGGACAGTCATTATAGGTGTACAACAGCCTTGTGGATATGCATTCAGGCCCCTAATGTCTTATGTGATACACCTAGGGACTCCACAATACCTATGGATATGTGGATACCAAGGGACAGATGACATAACACGTGGCTGTATGTACACATTGGTACCCAACATACATGTTGAGGGCTACCACCTATGTGGTACTGTCGGGATAGTATATATAGTAAATGTGGATGACTGTGCCATAGTCGGCTTACTGCTATACAGCATGTATCGGACAACAGGTATCTGTATGATACCCTTGTATAGGATATGCGTCCCATCCAGGGAATGCATTGTAGGCCAATGCATGCATTTCCAGATGTGGATGGACATACCCCCTAGTGTGTTTGCATGTACTTGAGGGCCATATGCCAAACAGGTGTGGTCCCAGGAATGGGTGGTGGTCAATACGACTGGTTACTGTTATAATATAGTACCGGAAGGATCCAACTGTTACATCATCTAATGATTGCTTATAGTCATGCTGTTGAGGTTGTGTATACTACCAGACTGCAAATCATTGACAGATATGAACAGTATCACCCATAGCATAGCGTCAACCCATGTCATACACATGTGTACCCATGTTAGTACATATCTGTAGTAGAATGCATACTGGCCATCGAAAGATACTATGAGATGTTAACAATGTGTACAACAGGGTATGTCACACATCCCATGTGTCCACTATGCATGTACATGCAAACAGTGTGCACCCACCATGTTCACAGATGTAAATCTGCTAATCTGTACTGCAAACATCACACACGTACTGTCCACTCACTATGCTGGCAACACTTTACACTTCAGCCAAGTGGCACATAGGTGAACAATACATACTCAGACCTAACACTGATGTAAACGATGCTACATTGACAATCAGAGCTTTGATGCATAATGCCTGCTCTGATATACCTACAAGGATATCATTACACTTTCCTGTTGACAACTTGCTAATATTGCTACACTGCTATAATGTCACCCTGTGCATCAGCACCATGTTAGCCTGTTCCTGCATCAATGTTACAGATGACAGGAGGTGGCACAGGTGTCATCATATGCACAGGGTGTGTTGTTGGTTTGCCAGAGCCCAACATTGACCCATCCAATCGACATGTGTGTGTGTGTGTGTGTGTGTGTGTGTGTGTGTGTGTGTGTGTGTGTGTGTGTGTGTGTGTGTGTGTGTGTGTGTGTGTGTGTGTGTGTGTGTGTGTGTGTGTGTGAGGGACAACAGTACAGCATGGGCCAATGTTGATGTAATGTGTGTGTGTATGTGTGAGCCCTAGTTGTTTGGTTAATGTGTGTGTCTGCACGCACACAGCTCCACCATGTGGCTGCCATATACGGGAGTTTGTGGGACAGCCACAGACTGTACCTGCTAGGCTGTACAGATCACTGTCTCCGGACGTGGTACCTGTGCCTGGCAGGGGTGCTACTGACAGTATCGGGTACCAACCCTGACTGGGTACTATCATCAGAGGCAGAGGTATGACGACTGGACCCATGTCCCTGCTGAGACTGGCCAGAGCCACGTGGACGTGGTCTACTAGGACGGTCAATGGACAGGCCAGCCCCAGCATTGCTGGGGCTGGTACTGCCATTACGGGAGCGGTTGTGATCTATGGGCCGTTCGCGACCACTGCCAGCTATTGCTGTTGCTGGCATGCATGCGCGTCAACGTCTCAACCGTCCCGCATAGTTCTGGCTCATGGAAGACACATTGTGGAGGGCATCTATTGTCTCCACCCAACGTCTATCAATGATCTCGGTGGCACCGGCAAGGTCCCCGATGCTGTCATTGATAGCGGTGTAATGGGCCCTCTCCACCCTTAGTCCCTGTCTGGTGTACCGTTCCATATGTACCTGAGCCTGCATTACAGCCCGGAACATATTAGAGGTTGTAAGAACTGTGAGGGCACGTCTGCCAGGGTAAATACGACCAGTGGTGCTCCCCCGAGAACCCCTGGACATCCGCCTGTGTGGTACAGTTCCAGGAATCCGGCTATGGCTGCTGTGAGGGGATGCAAGTGCCATGGGTACCACACTCTCCTGGTCAATGCCAACTGTATGCTGTCCATTGGCTAAGGCCATTGGTGATGAGGGATGTATTGGCAGTATGAGTGTGCGCATAGATGGGGTTGAACGCTGTGTACTGTCAATTGGCGGACCAACAACAGACCTTGTCAAACCTTCCTGTGCCAGAATACATGCCTCATCATCTCCACTATTTGTGGCAGTGACTTCAGGTTCCCTGCTGCTTTCAGCCACCCCAAACTCAGCACCTGTGAGGTGGAAGACAGGAAACACACTTTACAATCTGTGCATGATGTTAGCACACATGCACACAACACATGCACACATGAACACATGCACACAAATACACTCCTCACTACTGCACACACACACACCAGCAATCCAACACATACTCAATAGTGGGTGAAGGTGGGTGACAGTATCACAAGGCAATCAGTCACCTCACATGTGTCAGCATGCAGAATATGTGTTGCTCAAGACCATGCAGTGCAAGTGTAGATGGCCCTATTTAATGACAGTATACATGGCTTTGATGCATGTGTGTAGTTGATCAGTGATTGGCTACACCCTGGAACACAATGTGTACATGGACACAACATTACTGTGCAAGTATTATCAGCTCTGCAATGTCCTGTGCACCATCACTCACAGGTATACATACCATGGCTGCATGTGTTATCTGTGTGACACATAGATTTCCATGTCTGATTACAGTGTCTGTGTCCATAGCAGATAATAGTGGACACAGGTGTAGCACATGCATTGCTATGTACACACATGGGATGAGTGGTGCATGTAGATGTGAAGGTATCCCAATGCTCGACATGGCCATTGTACAGTGGTTATGGTGAGTGTGGGACATATTGCAGATATGTTGGTGCCAGCCATGACATGGCATGCTACACGACTGCAACATTAAACACCACACATACCCAATGTGTGTCATGTGATCTATACACCCAATAGCATTCCAGGACATATATGTGACACTTTGTACAGATGGCGACTACTGTGCATATTGTGTATACTGGCATATGCAAGCACACACACAGTATGCTATGCATATTGTGTATAGGTGCATATGTTTGCACACACACAACATTGAGGTGCAAAGCAATGACTGTTATGTGTAGTACTGTGGTCACTGTAACTGGATGGGGTGTAGTACCATGTGCCATCATCATCATGCATCTTGTGGTCACTCACGGCTACTAATGTGTGACAGACCACCGCCTAGCATGCTGTACCTGAACTGCAGTGTCGTGGCTACGTTCACAATTACACAGCCACTTTGTACATGGGTGTGTGAGGTGCCCAATAGGGACCATTGCCTAACATGACTGTGTTATGTGTTGAAGAGTGTTGCACAACCCCATGATAAGCCTCTACCCCTGAGGTACATCATGTGTGTGTGGATGACATGTGGGATACTGAAGTGTGACCTTACAGCGGGTGTGTGGTAATGCCATATGTAGCATGTTTTTGTGTACTGTGTATGATAAATGTGTTATGTTGTGTATAGCTGTAGCAACTATGCCTATCCAATCTGCAGTACTGTGTTGCCACAACTGTGTCTGATGCTCTGTGTAATGCATGTCATTGAGGCAGCTACTGACATTACTGAGCTGTGCAACGTCTTACAGCAAACATGCACGGCATGCATTATGCGTAGGTGTGTTATGTGTACATGGCCTACACCTCACCTATGACATGCACATTTCATTACCAACATTACAGTTATACCACACTCACCAGCATGGATCGTCTGCCCTGCTGTCACACCAGAGGGACCTATGAGAATATGAGAGAGTTTGTCAGTGGCCACAACTGTGGCATTGCTACTGTGGGTATGCTAAACTACAGTAGAACAACAGTCAACAGTCACAGGTGTACAGATAATATTCCACGTATCAGTACTGCACAACATTAGGCAGCACAACTGCTAAACACACAGTACACATCTCACGTAGACATTATCTAACTGTATAGTTAACTGTAGTCTACAGATAGGGCATATTACCTGCTCGCTCCATGTGAACATGCTGGGTGGCTCCGGCCTCCATGACAACACATGCCAGTGGGAGTTGCTGCTGTTGTCCAGGAGCCACCATGCTTAGGAGCAGCTCCTCCACTCTGGTGAGGGGGGATGAATGACCACCCCATCACCTGTGGCAAGCTGTTGTCTTTGGATATCAGACGCATGCCGCCAGACATGTCTAATTAAATCACTGCAGTGATGGCGTACCTGCTCATATGTCCGGTTATGCATGCCTATGTCATTTACCCGATGAACAAGATCCTGCCACAGTGCAGTCCGCTCCTGCTGGTGCTGGCTGCTTCTGGAAAATAGCATTGTGTAGTGCTGCACCAGGCTTTGCTGTATCTCCTCTTCCTCCGCTGCTGTGTAAGACGGGTTTCATGCCATCTGGCTGAAAGAGATATGAACAATATGTGTGAGCGAGTCCTGTGGCACACTTTACACCTTTAACCACAGATATCACTTTACTGACATATATACCATCCATTTGTCTGTCAGAGGACACACACGTTCAGTACCACTTATTGGTTCTCAGGCCACAACTGACTGACAGTGCCTGGCACACTCTATATATCAAACCACTATACAACAGTACCCAGCACACAGTTTGTGACACAATGCACAACCTCACCATAGGGGTATATATCACGCCAATGCACAAACAGAGATGTCATCCATTGCAATGAATGTAAAGTACAGTTACAGTAGTACCATTCAACCACCTTAGTCGTTGATGCCGTAGTCCTGCCTAACATATGTGCACAGTTGTTACTATAGGTGGCATACTGCTGTAACAGAGTATATATGTTGCTAGATACACACGTATACCCTGTAACACACATATGATTGCAGCCATGGTACAGGCATAATTACACGCACATCAGACAAACATACAACACACCACTGTTTGCCAGCACAGATGAGCTTTACCTGTGTACCATACAGTACTGTGTGCCACTACTTAAAAACCCTTATGCCTGAGTTATGTCCTCTGTGCAGACTACGGGAAACACACAAGACAGTGTTTCCAAGCAATGTGAACACACACCCTACTATGCTGTTTAGGCCTACAGCTTCAGGTAGTAGTACAGTTCATATGGGAGTTGGATTCACCAGCAGAACCACTCAGTAAGCATACATGTATTGCTTTAGCCTACAGTGAGACACCACGGTCGTCAACAAGGAGCTACGTTACATCGTATGCCATACTACTATGTCTGCCTAACAGTACAATACACATCTTTTGCTGGCCTCACAGCTAGGATAGACACTACCATGTCAGATACAACTTCACACTAACCTATCACACCTTTACAGACCTTGCACACATTCAGCGTTACACTTATTCAACCTGACTTAGCAGGTATTGTATTGAGTACATGTGTGAGTGCATAGTGTCATAGGTAGGTAATATGTTCTTGGCCCTAGGGCCTACAGCAGCCTAGCCATATGCTACCCTGGCCTTTGACACACATGTACTTTGATTTCACTTGCACCTGTCAACCAGAACTACAGAGGGGATTCCTGGGGTGTATTACCAATCTCCCAAACAATCATCAGGGGTATTAATGACAACTGCTAATGAGGAGCCTTGCTTGCTATTGCTAGGTAGTTTATTCCAGTGTATAGCATATCTCTGAGATAGGAACCTATCCCTCCAGCATGTGCTGTTTAGTGAGCTGACGAGGTTTAGGGCCCTAGAGCGTGTATCCCGGAGGGATTGTGATATGTTGCCATGGTGGTTGTCACCCAGCTATGGGTCTGACATACCTCTGTATGTCTGGCAGAGGTCATCTCTCTGTGGCCGGTATGCAATACAGTCTAGACGTGGTTTTGTGAGTCAGTCTGCATAGGGCATATGTTTGCGGCCAGTATTACCCTTTGTGAGGTATGTCTGTGGCCTTTGCACCTGCTGTAGTTGTCATGTGAGGTACATAACACTCAGGGTATTGTAATGAGTAGAGGGGAACACTAACATATATTTCCCTAGATGACTCACCTGTTGTCATGACACATACCATACAGACAGATTACAGGTCTAGTGTGGCACTGTCTTTATCAAAGAGGAGGCTACTGTCCACCTGTGTCCCATGTTCCCTTATCACACCTTCAGTGTTAGATAGATCTCTCCTATGTGGTAGTTAATGGGTACAGTGTTTTGGAAAGGTGGAATGGCACTGCAGTATCGACACTTGTCTACAGTCCATGCCTTGGTCACCACACACCTGTTGCAGTACATATGACCCCATGTCTCTCTTTTGCTCTATATGTATCTCTCTCTCTCTATATATATATATATATATATATATATATATATATATATATATATATATATATATATATACACACACACACATACATGTACACATCCATTGCTGTACACATAGATGTACATATAGGCACATGTACAGTCCACCTTTCATGGTGGGGATATCACCTATTCGACACTTGTGTGATGTACAGTTATGTGATTGTGTTGCACAGTGTTGTGCAGAATGCATTTTGGTGTCCTCAGCCCATGTAGCTTTAACAGGCCTCACTGGTTGTAACACAGCAGATCTGACAAATCAGTCCCACAGCGTTTAACCACCACATTACATATATCAGCACTGCATGCTGTTTTCTATGCCACACACTATGACCTACATAGATATATGCACATAACAACCTTCAACAACAGATATATGTCCACCCTTCACTAACAGTTGCAGTATGTCCCTTGCCCTATGCACATGTGCAGATACAGATAGATACGTACTGCTGCCACACATGGATGATTTGCAGTGTGTAGAGTACTCTTCAGGAACATCCACTACATGCAAGCACATACATATGAGTTACATACCTTACCTTTGTATTTCCCTGCTCCGTCTGTTGTTACAGTTTTGTTGTTTTTTTTTTTGGTTGTTTGTTTTGGATTTTTTCCCTCTGTTTCTGTCTCTGTTGTCTGTGTCTCTGTCTCGCTCTCTATCTCCCTGTACCTGCAATGATATTATTGCATGTGTGGACAGCAGGTACAGCCTGCTTTTCTAGGTATCTGCACATGTGCATGTGACAGCCTCTGCACCAATTGCTGCCCACCATTCAGTAATTGCATGCAGCCTGCTGTGTGGTGATTGCAGTACTCACTGTGATTGCAGCCCACTGCTATAAAATGCTAGGTTAGGTAGGCATAGCCCTTTCAGCTTTCCAAGGTGGGGCCCATGCTTGTTTGCTCTGGACACCATTGTGTCAGTCAGAAGGTTGGTATATGTCTCTTATCTGAAGCTAGGGTTGTAGCCAGTGATATGCATGTTGTACTCAAACCTGAATGTTGCTGCTTCCAGTACACACTTCTCAGTGTAGACATGTACTCACCCCTCCAAATGCTAACACAGGATACATGGGAGTATGTACTTTCTTTCTGAATTAGACAATTAACTGCCCCACAAATGTGGTTATTGCACTGTATTCCTGTGGCACATGCAGTGTTTGTGAACTGCTATTTTGTAATTATTACGTTACTCACTTCTGAACAGTTTGTGGTTTGTTTGTGTTGACATTAGCACAGGCTGCTCAAGACAACTGGACATATTTCAGTACTGAGTATGCCTACCTACACCCTTGCTTTTGCCTGAATACAAAGGTGTGTTGTACCTTTGGGTAGGGGTGCAGAATTGCAAAGAGCATTTTTTATTACCATGTGAGGTTTATCTTGCTGAACATACAGGGTTGCTGTGTACCTGTTAGTCTATCAAGGCAAGTAGTCTGTCTGCATAACTCCCACCTGTGGACATATCCAGATGGTAGCTAGTGGTTAGCCTATTATACTTTGTGCGCCACACCAGTCTTTTCAGCACTGGCACATTGGCATTGTCACAGTTGGTTGCTAGCAGTACATGGCTACATCCTGTGATATTTCTGTGTTGTACTCCTACATAAGGGCATGCTTGTGGAACTCCTTCTAAAGCTATTAGCAGAGTGTGTAACAGCAGTAATGCTGATATGCCTGTGTGTTTCTGCCTCTGCCAGGTCTCAGATACTCTCAGGTATATATTTGAACATCCTCAGTGAAAGGTACATATAAGTGAGATACACCTGCAATATATTACAGACATATTGCAGTTGAGACTTTCTTGGGAATCAGAGCATATGTATAACTACACCTTTTCTGACGTGCAAGCAGTGTCTACTCTCACCTATTGACATTATTCATTACATGTGATTCCACACTACTCTACCTAAAGTTAGTACTTTTCATAGTGATTCAGTGGCGCACAGCTAACATTTGTTTACAAATCAGGGAGATCCCTGTAAAGCAGTCACGGTTGGGGAGTCTGGCCTCTACCCTATTCAACTTTGCCAGTGTTTATCCTGGTCTGATACTCTGTGGTGTTTGTAAGGTGCTACTGTAACATTATTCCCTGCTAGGATGGCTGGTTCTCTTTTCACAGTCATGTGCAATTCCACAACAACTGCTGGTAAAGACCCACAGAACAGGATTTGTGTTATGCCATTCCTAATTTCCATTTACATTGCCTCATTGTAATGCATGATATATTTATTTCAGCACCAAGTTATTTGTATATCTCCTGTGGCTTAGTGGTAATTCATGCACTCTATTGTATCAATGCTCTGGGGTTCGAGACTGGCAGAGGTTTTTTGTTTTGCTGCTGAGCAGTACAAGGGCCCTGACATAGAGTGACTAAGGCACTTTTAAGCAATTGTAAGCGGGTTTGCACAACGCTTAGCGATGCTTAGCTAAGTGCACACATGCGCACACTCGCTTAAACCCGCTTACTACCGCTTAAAACTGCTTACTCCCGCTAACCCCTACGCTAATTTTTTTTAAAGAAAAGAAAATGGGGAGATAGGAAAGTGGTGAAAAAGGGGGCACAAAGAGGGACAGACAGTAGGTAAACAAGCTCGGGATGTGCAGGACGGGTATAGGGAAGGTCCATAGCTGCCCATTTCTTTACCAGCAACAGCTGTGCTGCATATGCAATAAATTTGGAGTGGAATTTGAAACCTTCCACCCCTGGGAGAGGGGTTAGGACAACAAAGTATGTTGTAGTGCCAATTATAATTATCAGTTTACATGTCCAGTGGACATGTGTGCGAAATGGGCAGCTATGTATGGGGCATAATTTTTTTGTGGCTACAGATCGCCCTTTTTTTTTTTTTCAGGTGAGAGTGGAAAGTGAGGTAGAGGAAGTAGGTATGTTCGGGGAGGTAGGTTGGGGAGGTAAACAGACAAGCCGCATACAGGGGCGGTGTATGACACATGGGGGGGTGAACACAATTGATGGGGACGGATGTTTGGAAATTGCAAGCACATGAGCCCACAGATGGTAACAGTGGAACTGAGATCCCCACCCATGGGCAGTCACCACTGCACCTTCACAGCCCCTAGGGTGGCTGTGCTGGGGCCTGCATAGGACAGGCAGGCTCACCTGTGATACGCGCCACTCTCGCCTCAAGCTGGCATAGGGGATCAGCGACTGAATGCTGGATCTCCCTACGCACCACATCCCGGACCCTTCGAAGGGTGACAGGTGGCCCTTCTCCACCCATGCTTGCACGGGGGGGAAGAGCCCCATCCCGTGCAGCGCTTCCACCCGACGGTGGCACAGGACCAACGGAGGAGGGGAGCCCGGACTGGGCACCGGACCTGCTGGTGCCAGGTGCACTCGCCAGCTGAGCAGGGACAGGTGGGTCTGCTGGGACTGGCCTTCCCATACGTTCTGTGATTAGGTGTGTTTAATTACAACATAAACAACAGCATTCCAGATTAGTTGTAACAGCATGCAGTAATATTCCCATTAACCCAACACACCAAGGTTCCAACAGTTGAACAGCAAGCATAACACATGCATATATTGAACGACAGTGGATATTCCAACAGCATGCAGGGATGTTTGGTAGCAACAGGCCACCATGATTGTGGTGTTTGAACAGGGCACATGCATCAGCATGAATGCAATTATTTATAGAACAATAGGACATTTGTCCTAACAAATATTTAAGATTACACATACCCATTGAGGTGTGGAATTGCATGGTTTATGCACATACAGTAGGGTGTAGAAAAAAACCTCAATTAACATCTTATAATTACTTTTAGTCTGCACTACATTCCTAGTGACTGCACGTGTATATCCCCTACATGTATTATTACACTTGCCACCATGCTTTAGGTTGTGTAATGGGTTTGGCTAGTTCAATATATACCTGACCTATATCTGACATACTAACTGTCCAAGATGCAGATGTTACTGCTACATATTTCTTGATTGCATTTATATTTCTTTATCTACATATCTGGATGTTTTCACATGACATATTCACTACAATTTGTACAGAACCCTGCATTTCTTGAAGCACACTTACATTTCTGGGGAACAAATTAACATGCTACTCGTGTGCCAGATTTACTTATGCATGCCAGCCAGTAACTGACTGTTGAGGACTGTATGTATGCTTCACAGCTACTAGCACTTCCATCACCCACTTTAAATGGGACTGCACAGCTCTGGGTTGCCAGCACTTTTTAAAACAGTACTATTTGTATAATGCAAGGGTACAACAACATTTCAGACTAAGTGACACAGACACACTCCGGGTTTTAGACCTTTATTACTGACATTACACACTTTTCCACAGGCTCATTCCTTTATTTGTTACAACAGTGCATATGGAAGACATATTCAAAACATATTATAACTTTATTAATAGGTTAGAACACTCTCTTTTTCAGGCTCATTCACTTATCATCGTTGCTTCATTTATTCTCTATTGAATTTGGTCAGTGAGTTACTTGCAGCTGTATCGTATGCTTGTTGGAGACGTTATCCCTTGGCTTTTTTGTTTTCATTCACTTATTTTATATGACAGTACCTGCAGAGATATTATTCAGGACATATTTTACCTTTCTTAATGGTTTACTACACTCTTTTTCTGGCTCTCTGTCTTTTTTATCTGACAGTACATGCAGAGGACTTATTCAGGCCATTTTATGGCTGTATTATTGGAATACAACACTTTATTTCATGCTCTCTCCCCTATTTTATATAACAATACATGCAGAATAATCACTAACCTGCCTGGTGGTGCAGTCTTAGCAGCCTATTTGCATAGGCTTGCTGATTCGCAGCACGGTCACCTGCAGCTGTAAAATAAATGAAGGGATATTGACACATACCTATCCGTTATACAGAATCAATTATCAATTCTTACATACTGCATTCCATGGCTACCTACTCAGTTGTGGGGCATCTTGCATCCCACGGGCCTCCTGTATCCATTGGTTCAGGTGGTCCTGCTTCCATCTCTTCAGGTCAGCATGCTGGTGAAGGACCTGCTCACCAGTCCGGGGAACGCCTGTGACACTGGTGAGGTCATGAGCTAACTGGTTCCAAGCCTCTGCCTTGTACTCCATCCCTTGGAACTGGCCCTGTAGGAGTCTTGACTCATGATGGTGGACAAGGAGCCAAACCATGTATTTCGACTCCTCGATGCCCCAACGTTGCGCTCGGAAGCGTGTATCCTCTCCAGCACCAGCCATTCTAACTGCAGATGTGAGCTACAATCAGTTATGGAGAGTATTCTCGCCTATGGGGCTTAAATATGCCGCATTTCCCGCACTTTTTTGTGATTGGCCATTTTTGAAAATTCTGTGCTGACTGCAGACCTGCTTAGTAATGGTTAGTTTACCATTTCTAAATATAGGTATGTTAACAGTGACTGTTTCTCCTAAGCTGTCATGGCTTAGTGGTTCTGTACTTTGATTATGATGCACAGAGTCCTGGGTTCGAACCTTGTCATTCATTTTATTTTAATACTGTCCAGACAAGCTAGGGGGTGTGGCTGCGTTTAAGCAGCTTTGCTCTACGTTGCTCCACGGTGCCCTGGTTGGCACGGCATGCACGTCCACACAAACACATTGCGCTGGTTAAAGCGCTATTAAACTATGGGCACATCTGTTGCGCTGGGTAAAGCGCTATTAAACTATGGGCAACTCTTTTGCGCTGGATAAAGCGCTGCTTAACTGCGGGCAATTATATATCAGGTTCCTTTAAAAATATATATTTTGTTCATTGATACATTGGCCATTTCACTGCTTTTTACTAATATTTTAATCATATATGTCAGGTATTATTTCATATACTGATTTAAAACATATATAAGAAGGGGAGTGGTGGTACTCGAACCGTGAATGCCTCTTCTTTGTGTGAACTCTCTACCATTATGCTATTGCTATTTGGTGTGATTTGCATAAGCATTCTTTTTATGCTCTTCCATGTCAGAATTGCTAACTACAACTAAGCAATGGGCACACCCGTGCAAATACGGGCAGCTGTTTCGGGAATTTAAAAAAAATAAAATTAATGTTTTACTTTTTATAACTGTGATGGGGGTTTACAATGTCAGGGAGTGTGGTGTTGGGTGCAAGGACATTTGAGCGGACTCGCTCTTGTGTGTTTTCATTTTACTTTTCCAACCCTTGCAGGGGCGTGGACATTTAGACTGCTCGGCAGTCGGACACGCCCCCTGCTTTCCTACACGGTCCGTGTAAGACTTATGGTTGAGTCATCGTGCCCTCATGAATATTCATGGCACACTGACGTCATACCGTTCAACTGCAGCCTCCAAGTAAGACTTATTAAGTCTTACACGGAGGATTCGTGAATCCGGGGGGATAACTATAGTACAAAACTAAATATCTAAGTAGCTGTTGCACATGCTTTTACACTATTTATTACATTGGATAACACTGACTACTAGCTAATTAACACATGAAAAGAAAAGTGCACTATACACAGAGGTGAGATACTGGGGATGAACTAATTTACTGATGGGGGGGGGCAAAGGGGAGAAGTTTTTGATGAATCTGTCAGGCAGTAGATTGGCTATATCTACAGCATTTGTGTATGTGGTTTCCTTAACCACCAGTTATGAACAGATCTGGGTGCTTCTTTTGAGATTGCAGACATATGTGATGAAGGCCTTATAATTGTGTCTAGTAGATGTGGCCAATTTGGACACGAAGTTGGCTTTAGAGCATACCACTAGTGCTCTTATTTGCTTGTTCAGCCTAAGGAGAGATTGCTTACAATTGGGCACCTGCCCCTTCTTGGTCCTGGACAGTAAATTTTTCCTTTTGTTATATAGTTTATTTATTGCAGATGTTCACCAGACAGTTTAATCTTCCTTGCAGAGGATGATTTTTGTCCTGTCAGGTATTCCTGATTCCATACCTCTATATAAATGCTCGTATAGTACTTTGGTGTAGATTTGGACATTGGTACCAGTTCCTACAGAGGGGGAGGGGGCTTTGAAGCTGTTTATACCATCCCTCAAGACTTTATAATTAGCTTTGGAGAAGTTTTTAGTTTGACCCTAGCTAGAGGGGAGTCAGGGGAGATGGTGACTTGGAAAGTGGCCGCTTTATGGTCGGATCTTACAGGGAAGATGATACTGTAGGAGTGCTGCATTGGCTACTCACGTTGGTTAATACCAAGTCCAAGATATTATCACCTCTTGTGGGGGTATTGACTAGCTGCTCCAAGGCATTTGCATTGATAAAATCGAGGAATCTCTGGGCATTTGTGTTCTGGCATGAGTATTTTTCCAGTCTATTGTTGAGTAATTAGTCAACCAGGATCGGGGTAAAGGTTGGATCTTGATAGATTTGAAGAGGTCCAGATAGGTGGAGTGGGCATCTTGAGTCAAATTTAGGGGCCTTTATCTAGCTATACTTTGAAGAGAGGTCTTGTTAATGGTTAACTGCACCTAGAGTGTCTCCTCATCATATTGTTTGACCAGCCTGAAGGTGTGTGTGTCTTTAATATATATTGAAACTCCACCTCCTTTGGTTTTACTGCCCACAGTTTGGGCTCTGAATGTATGATAGAATGAGTAACCAGGTAAGGCTGGGGTGCTGTCTGCAGATTTGAATCAGGTGTCTTTGACTGCACAAAAGCCAGCATCTTTTAGGGTTAAAATGCTTGGAATGAGTGCAGTTTCATGTTTAGACTCATATCATTTAGCAGCATGACTTTTAATTTGTATTTTGTTGAAATTTGTATGTTGGTAGTATCGACCTCATGACTTTTCTTAAAAAAGGCACTATGGGGGAGGCAAGGGCCTTTGCCAGAAGCCTCAAGCCCAAGTGAGACAGATGCAGGCCATCTCTAGCAAAGCATGGTGGTCTGTCAGTCATATCTTCCCAGGCTGTCAGGTACTGGATCCCCCTAGAATGACACCAGAAACTAAGCCAATTGTTAAAGTCAATCATTTTCTGTTTGTATTGAGGCATCATTCTGGGTGATGGTAGAATGCTGCTTAAGGCCTGGGACACATATTCAGCAAGCTCAATCATGTTTGTCTTCATATAATCCAGGGATGTTCATCTCAAGTCGTTCTCGCCAACTTGAACTATGACAGAGTCATAACAGTACCTGTTATTGAGAGACTTGAGTGCATATGTGATATGGCGGATTCTGGCACCTGACAAACAACTAGCCGTGACTTTCTCCTTATTCAGCCTGGTGAGAGGTACATCTGTGTGTCTCAGTGGAGTCTCCTGTGACTAATATGTTGGGTTTATGGTTAGGCCTTAGTGGTTGCGAAACACTGGTGTGTGGACTATGCATGGCATGTGGTGTGGAGGGTTGTGGAGTTTGCATGTGTTTTTGCCTCTGATGACTCCTTTGTTTGGGTTTGCTTTTGTTGAGAACTTCCGTATATGTGGGTGTGTGTTGTGTAGTTATGGATGGTGCTTGAGGTGTAGGGATTGTGTTGACAACCTTCTCAGTGCCAGATATACTGGCTTGTGAGGGAGAGACCATAGACTCTAGCTTCTTTATGTAATTACATCTCTCACAAATTGTGTTCCTAGGTTTTAGTAGTAGTAGATGGTTGTCTGTGTACATGAGGTAGTTGCTACACTATCTCAAGATGCCCATATCAACCAGTCTGGAAGGAGAAACCTTAGGAAATTATACATCCATATTTGCCAGGATCTGAGGGAGAAAGGCCAGGGAGAGCTAAGGGGTAGGCCTAAAGCCCAAGTGCTTAAACCAAAACTAAGAGGCTTAGAATAACACTTAAAATATAAACAGGCTAAAAACAAGCAGTAATAAATTCAGCAGAGAAGATGCAATTGAACACTTCAGAGAACAGGTAGCAGTAAAACCAAGCTGAAGTAATAGAGTAGGCAGAGGAAACATAAATGCTGTAAAAGCAGCTGAATAAAGTTTTTTTTTGTCAGTCAAGTGGAAAGGGAGAAAGGAGGAACAGAAGATACTTCAAGGTTAAGAAACTAAGGAGGTTGGCCTTTCCAAATGTTCTCCGTATATTAGGTAGAATGAGCTAATGACACTGGACTGGGAGGAGTGTCTAAAATCAAATTTACAGTAGGGTTGGGCATCTGCAAAGCCACCAAGTACAAGAACAAGACAACAGTAGGGAAGAAGAGTGGTAAACTATGCTACAGCTACTAGCTACACTATTTTAGGCAGAAGACACACTGCAAAAATGTTTATCACTGCAGAAAAACAGCAGTGAGACACTAAATGGAAGTTTTAAACAGATAAAAGAACAATACTATAGAGAATGCTTTTAACTGCATACAAATCAGTTATATGATACACTCCTTGGCAGGACATCAGAACAAACAAACAGATGCTTAACAAATGAAGAAAATTTCCAGTTAATACCTTTCACACAATAAAACTAGCTAAAAAGGCTTTACAAACAGTGTGACAGTAACAAAAGTGATTTAACAGGGCCTGTAAGGCATACAGTTTCAGTACAACAGTGCAGATTGTTTATAGTAATAACATACTGTAAAGAGTATGCAGCAGACAATAAAAAGTGCTATAATGGTTAGAATAAGCAATAACTAGTAAAAATAAGTAAAAAAAAAAAAAAAAAAAAAAACAGGATACTTACTGTTATATATCACAGATCAGAATTGTGGTCAGTGCCCCTCCTCTCTTCAGCTCAGTGTGAATAAGCAGAAATCCTCTTAACGGTAGGGCTTAAATTGTTGTTTTAGCATATTATCAGACATTTTAACAAGGCTATAATAAAAATAATCATCAAACTACCACATTCAGGTTTGTCGCTCTTAAGTATTGTCTTCGATTCAAATGCTTATGTTGATACTAAAGTCTTAGATCCTTAATACAATCAGCTTTTCCCCCAGAGATGTAACAGTATAACTGTAATTTTGTTTAAATGTTATCAAACATTATCCACCGGTAGTATTTTAGCAACCTTCTAGGGACCAAATTTACATTGAAACTGATATTTAGACAACATTAAAGGCAAGTAGTCAGTACAAGAAAGCAAGGAAATGTTCTTCGTGTTTCACTGTTGCAGTCATTACATTTGGGTAATCTGCTGGCAGGTTGCCCTCAGTCGGCCTGAATTCCAAATTCTTGGGTCCTGCGTCAGTTGCTGTCTCGTCTTCCATGACGTCAGGTCGTGAGGGGTATAAAACACCCGACGCCATTTTCTTCAGTCTTTCTTGCTGCACAGTACCCGAAGCAGAAGCATTTCGCAAGTGCCTGTTGACCGACTACTGAAATATTCGAGTTTGAGTTTCAGAACCGAAGTCTTCACTAAAGCTAAGTACCCCGTTGGGGAAACTTTTTTCTTGCTTTTACCGATGTCCGAAAAAGTTAATAATTGTATTACTTGTGGATAGCAAATACCTCATAAGGATTTCCATTTGTACTGTATTCCTTGCCTAGGCCCTGATCACAACGTGCCTGGCTATCGGTTTTGTGCTAGATTTAACCAACACACTGTTAAGCGTCGGTATATTTTTGCATCAAAGTATTTTGGAAACAGGTTTAACTACCCAGAAATGTCGTCGGATAGCAATCCGACTACCGGATTACATAAAAAACGCAAAGAAAAGGACAGAGAAAGGCAGTCGAGATCCAAAACCGACGACAAAGCTTCTCCTAAGCCAGTCGCCGGTTCACCAGTACTCAGTTAGGCACTTTCGCAGCCCCTGATACCCGCTACCTTCGAGTCGCAGGCCTCTACCGACACCCATGTGGAGTCTGGCATGCCGCAAGATACTCAAGGTATTGGACCGACGGATGTATCTCCCTCGGATGGGTCAAGACTTCTCAGAATCAAAAAAGAGGCTCAGGGATTTCCTTCTTGTCCCACAGCACAGGCCTTTAGCCATTCCCCCTGTTTTAGACATTGTGGATGATGTGTTTTCGGAGTCAAGCTTTTCCCCTGACTCCTTACCTCCAGCTCCCAGTAAGCCTGACAGATACTACAGGGTCCCTGACTCACATAAATTTGCATTTAGAAACCCTGCTGCTGACCCTGAAACTATTTCACAGGGTCCAAAGGGAGTTAAGGCCTCAACAGCAAAACATCCTACCCCCTCTGACAGAGATTCAAGGGCACTGGACAGATGGGGAAAAAGGTTTCTACATCTGCAACCTTGGCAATCAGGGCCTTAAACTGTCAATTTCCTATGCTTAAGTACCAACAACATGTTATGGGATTGCTGAAACAGAAAATGATGTTGATTTCAGAATGTGCAGAAAATAAAGAATTACAGGAATTATTGCATGCAGCTGAACAAGTTGGAAAGCATACTGTGCAATGTGGTTTTGATTCTTTAGAGGCCTCCTGTAGGGCTGCAGTTACTGGATCTGTGATTAGGAGGCATGCCTGGTTAAAGGAACAAAATTTACCTGATCATGTTAAAGCTAAATTGCAAGATACACCTTTACAGCATGTTTCTCTGTTTGGTATTAAGGCAGAAGAGGTTTTAAAGAAAATGGAAGACAAAGCTAAGTCTATGCAAACTGTTAAAAGACTTCTTACAAGTGCAGCCACCAAGATTCAGTAGACACTGGCCTACCAAAAATTGGTCCTTCCTGTGTCAGACAGAGCTCAAAGGGGCAAATCCAGATGCCCTAAGAGTTCCAGATACTAGGTGCAAGATTCATACAGGTCAAAGCAATGGGGCGCTTTCACCTCCAAATCTGGCGGAGATAAAGCGCAAACCTTCAGAAAGCAATCCCAATGACTTCCCTCTGCCTACACCAAGCACTTATCTTTTGGCAGCACCCATAGGGGGGAAAAATAGCACTTTTTGCTCAAAATTGGCAGCTAATAACCCAGGACAAGTGGGTACTAAACATCGTATCACAGGGATACAGATTCCATTTCCACATTCTGCTAATGGCAAATGGTTGGCCAGATCTGCCAAAAAATCAATGGGCAGAGGCACATAAACAGGTTACGTCCCGCATGGATATGGGAGCCATTCAGACAGTACCAGAACAGGCAAAAGGACAAGGTTTTTATTCAAGACTGTTGGTATCGAGAAAGGACAAAGCCTGGCAGCCAATACTGGATATATTGATTTTGAACACATTCCTGGACATTCCAAAATTCAAAATGCTGACTTTGCAGCAGCTTCTGCCTATGCTGGGCAAGAATGCTTGGCTGGTGACTTTAGACCTAAAAGAGGCATACCTGCATGTACCAGTAAGAGAATCGTGCAGAAGATACCTCAGATTCAAGGCTGGCTTAATGCATTACTAATTCTCTGCACTGCCCTTTGGCTTATCTACTGCGCCCAGGGTCTTTACAAAGTGCCTGGCACTTGTAATTGCATTTTGCAGACAAAGAAGTATACAAATATATCCTTACTTGGATGACTGTCTCAGTCAAGCAGAGTACAAGGACACTGTTCTTCGACACCTGGCATTTGTGAAAGGGCTTCTAACATGCCTAAGGTACACAGTAAACGAAAAGAAATCACAACTGGTACCCTCTCAAAAGATAACATTCCTGGGTGCAAGCTTGAATACAACTGCCCAGATGGCTTACCTCACGCCAGACAAGCAAAAGCAACTGACTACTTACTTCAACCTGATGGCAACAAAAACCCAGTCTTCTGCAAGACAAATTCTGCAGGCTCTGGGCTTCATGGCATCCTGCATCCTACTGATTCCATATGCAAGACTGCGTATGAGGAAACTTCAATGATACTTAAAAAGTTTATGGAGTCCACATTCTCACAGTCTGGAAACAATGATTCCTCTCATTCCCTGCCTGCAACAAGAGTTTCTATGGTGGGCAAGGGCATGTCACCAAAACATGGGACAGCCATTCACTCTATCCCCTGCCAGCCAAACCATAACAACAGACGCATCAGATTATGCCTGGGGGGCCCACATGGCAGGAAGATGCATTCAGGGCATATGGTCACCAAAACAAATGCATCTGCATATCAACCAGAAAGAGATGCTAGCTGTTCAAAATGCCCTAACAGCCTTCAAGGACTTGCTTCATCCAGGACAACTACTGATGAAGACGGACAACACTACAGTCATGTGGTATATAAACAAGCAAGTGGGCACACACTCATACCCCCTCTGCAGATTAGCCATGGCACTGTGGAACACAGCTTTGACCTACCAAATACATCTTCAAGATCAATTCCTGCCAGGAAAACAAAACACTCTGGAAGACGATTTAAGCAGAAGCCTTATGGATACTCATGAGTGGAAACTAAATCCACAAGTCTTCAGCATGATAACAGAGAAATGGGGGAGCCCAGACATAGATCTATTTGCCTCTCCTCAAAATTATCAACTGAAAAGATTCTGCACAAGGACTTATCACAGACAAGCATGGAAAGTGGACATCCTATCCTTCAGTTGGAAAAAACTATCAGTTTACGCCTTTCCTCCTCTGCCTCTTCTCCCCAAGGTCCTCCTAAAAGTCAGACAAGAGAAACCAAAGATGATATTAATTGCCCTGGACTGGCCCCGCCAATACTGGTACCCAATCCTAAGGAACTTGTCTCAATACCCAGCTTGGACCTTGCCTCAAAGACCACAACTACTGTCTCAGCAAAACAATCAGATCCTGCACAATCAACTACAGACTCTGAACCTGGATGCATGGCTGATCATGTAGTCATACAAACAACACATCTCAGTAAAGCTGTGATGGATGTCATTTTGGAAGCCAGAAGGCCTAGTACTAGAAAATCTTATGCTGACAAATGCAAGAGAGTATGTGCTTGGAATGAAGCACAAGGAACTGATACAGCAGAACCAAATATTCCTCAGATATTGCAATACTTAACTGAGATGCTTGACAAAGGTCTATCTTTCTCATCAATTAAAATCCATGCCTCTGCCATTTTGGCTCATTACAATACAGAGCCACCAATCTTTTCTCATCCTTTACTAAAGCAGTATCTTAGATGAGCCAAAAATTTAAGGCCTCCTAGAAGATCACCATTGCCTGCATGAGACCTCAATTATGTGTTGGAAAAGCTCACCCTGCCTCCATTTGAACCAGCTGCTACCGCTGATATAAAGTTCTTATCATGGAAAACAACTCTGATACTAGCTATTACTTCAGCAAGAAGAGTTTCAGAGCTACAGGCCCTCATGGCTCTAGAGCCTTTCATCATATTTTACCCAGACAGGGTATCTCTGAGGACAAATCCTACTGTTATGCCTAAGTTGGTTTCCAGTGTGGCTCTTGACCAAACAATTCATCTGCCAACCTTTTATCCAAATCCACAGAAAAAGGGGGAGAGAATTCTGCATTCCTTGGATGTACACAGACAGGTAAGATTCTACTTAAGCAGGATTAAAGCTCTAAGAGAAACTGAGCATTTACTAGTGACATATGCTGCAGGATCCAGAGAGCAAGGCTATTTCAAAGCAGACAATTTCAAAGTGGATAAGCCACTGCATCCGTTTCTGCTACTTACACCATGGTAAACCTGTGCCCAATGGCATTAGGTCTCATTCCACCAGAGCTGCAGCTACTTCAGCAGCCTTTCTAAGGGGAGTACCAACCAAAGACATTCTAGAGGCTGCTACTTGGAGTTCTGTTCACACCTTTACAAAGCATTATCATTTGCCTCTTTACGCTAAATCCAGAGCAGGCTTTGCCACTGCAGTTCTGCAGGGCCTTATAGCCGCTCCTAATGCTGTTTAGCTCCAGCCCCCCAACCATAGCTTTGGGATTCTACCCAAATGTAATGACTGCAACAGTGAAACACGAAGAACATAATACAGTTGTGTACACTTACCATAAATGTAGATTATTCACTGTTGCAGTCCAGGTTACCCTCCCGCCACCCCCCTGGCATTCTGGAGTTTATCTTTCCTTCTCTATCTTCTGCAACCTATGTGGTGTATTTGCTTGTAGATGAAGGTAAAGTTTATATTGATGCATGTGTGTGTATATATATATATATTTATTTTTTTGCTACCTTTTTGGGGGCACCTGACATTCGGGGTAAGAAAAACTAAAGAATATGACGTCGGCTGCATGTTTTATACCCTTGACGACCTGACGTCATGAAAGAGGAGACAGCAACTGACGCAGGACCCAAGACTTTGGAATTCAGGCCGACTGAGGGCAACCTACCAGCAGATTACCCAAATATAATGACTGCAACAGTGAATACACTCGAACATCTACATTTATGATAAGTGTACACAACTGTACTTTCTCTCCCACCCGCACAGAATAAAAATAATGTTTATCATTGTTCCATTATAAATAGACATTTCCAACAGTCTAACAGATCTCTGTTGAGAAACAACTCTATTTAAGTATTCAGTATCTTATCATTACTGGAAAACAGTAAACCAATGCAGGGGAAAATAGAGAACATCCATAACTGTTAGAATACAAAATAACCATCTATTAAGTTTAGTTATAATATAACATGAAATACTTATATACAGGGCCTTCTTTACAACTATCTGAATGGCATATTATACCTGTAACAAAGGTAATACATAAGAAGTCTAAGAACACAGTGCCTTTTTAAATTGAACATTCTGTACAAACTTCCAATACCGTCTTACAAAGTAACATTACTTTTTCAAAAATATCTCAATTTCCATATTCAAAAACGCATTCTAACAGAATGATAGTAGCGCCCCCTATTGGATACACTCATATTACTTGGACAGTACATTCCCTTTGTTGAATGCCTTTCACGGGTTATAGTAAATAAAATCATTGTATACAAGCATGTCGTCCCTTGTGAAAGTTTTGTCACATATGCCTTATAATGCAGTTTCTCCTGATCAGATGGCATTAGCTTGTCAGAACCATCACAAATAGCTACATGTGCACTGTAGAGAGGAAGAAGGATATGAAGAGATTACGTTATATGACCAGAGATAGCAGTCATACTTTCTTTGAGTCTTGTAATGCTCCTTTATTTGTGATTGGAAAAAGGGGTAAGTGAATGATCTTAAAGAAAAGAAGGGAGAGGTTCCAACAGTTTTGGACCAGTGACTGAGAAAGCATAGTCTGTGCAGTGTTTTTGGTGTGTTTGGAGGACAGTTTCTGAGTGGTTAAGATTTCTAAGGTTGTATGTTGGTGTAGCTCTGAATAGTCTGGAGTATAATGAGGAAGGGTGTCATTCTTAATAAGTGAATGCTTCTAGCATTCCTTAATTGCCTCTTTAAAATGTGACCTCTGCATTAAAGTTGTTTCTAAGGAGACATGCTCTACATGCACTGGATAACCTTCAGTCATACAGTTTTTCCCTGGTTTCCTAATCTGCCGTAGCACCTACATTTTCATATCATGGATAGTCTGGGAGAATCTATCTAGGCTTCACAGTTGATCCCACTGATACAGTCAGTGGCAACCTCTATATTTTCTCAGTTCCTAAATTCATCTTCGTAAACCCTGTCCAGACAGTGCTCACCTTTCTGGTACTGCACTCAGTTTGAAATTCCATCTTCATGCTTGCTTCCATCAAAGCCAACTGTACATCTTTTTGAACAACAAGATGCATCTTACCAGTCCTTCAAAACTCACAGCTATCAGTCTCACACCATGCAGCTGTTTAGTACACTTCTCCAATACTGTACAAAATGTTCTCAGTCGATACATAACCACATCCATTGCAGATCCATCAACCATTTTTTGGCTATAATCATTTAGCATTTTTCTTTATTATCTGTTCTGCCTCAGACATAGCCCCATCCATTCAAGATGACAACATCCTTTGTTTCTTATTCCAGAGTCATGTCATTTTCTATTCTGGTACTACTTTCAGCCAAAGCCATATGATTAAACTGTCAGTTCAAGCGAAAATGACCACTTCTCAAGCTCTGCTTGAGCTCCACCATTACACAAGAACTTGAGCGTTGTCATAGTCTGGAGATTACCGTCAGTAAAGATCAGATCTCAGTCTCACCAAAATCAAGATATTTTTTGGAGCCATTTTGAGTACAGTAATGTGCAAGATTTATGTGCCTTGGCAAATGATACAGCATATAATGGATGGCTGCTGCTTATATATAACTGAGACAAATGTGGATGGCACAGTGTTAAACCACTTATCATTACTGTCTCACAACACTTGGCTCTCCAGATCAATTCCTGGCTCAGCTGTGTAATCTGCTTAGTTTCCGTGTCATCTCTGTGTCTGCTTGGCTTTCTCCAGGGACTTCAGTTTACTTCCACATCCCATAGACATGCAAATACCCCTAGGTGTCTCTATAGTGTGTATGTGAGTGTTATATTACTTGTGTTCTGTAATGGACAGTCACACAGTCTGTGATGGATTCCTTGCTTACCAGGATGAGCTACAGGTCCCCCCAGCCCTGAATTGGATAAACTGGGTATTGGAAATGCATGGAATATTGTATGAATGTGACTTTTCTGCAGTACTTTGTTTAAAATGCAAATATTTGTATGGTTAACATACTTTATCAAAGAGGTGAATGATGTTTTGCATTTTTTTATCGCTATAAACAAAAAATATGTTAGTAGTGTCTAAGGGTCTGTCAGATAGTTCGGTATGATAAATTATCTTGTCTAATTTCTTAAGTATTTATTGGTTGAAGTGTTATAACTGAGATACAGTAATAATACTAATCTTTTTATGTTATGCTTGTTTGGCTGGTTTTGTAGTGTAAAGAAATACTACCACGTTTACCATCTAATTAGTTATATGCCTAACTTTAACAGAAGAAAAGTTTGCTGTTCAGTTACATATAGGACTTTTTGACTTGTCAGATTCTTAGTGTTCCACTTTTCATGATTAGGAAACTGTATTCAGTAACTACTGTATGTCTGATGTTTTACTCCCCTTTATTGGTAGAGTATTACAGACACTCTGTGCATTACTTAATTGAGGTAATCATAAGGGGCAAGCTTTGTATCGTTATAAGGGCAGACGCATGTTGCAAGACAGTTAGAACCTCACATTCTTTATTGACATATTTGGATAATACAAGCAGGACATTTTAACCAAATAGATATGGCAAGGTGTGTCTTCATCTTGTGCTATTATCTTCTAGGAGTGATCTTAGTATAGAAAATGGATATCAGAGTGTAAAGTTCATAGATTGATAGGTTCATTGAAGATTACAAGGCTAATGGCTTAAGGGCCCTCACAAGCCTAGCATATATAACCCAAATTTACACAATATATGGCCCCTAGGGGAAAGAGGATGGCATAGATTTGTGCCTGTGCAGTGAGTATCTTACAGATTGCCCCTGTCCATAAGGGACATGGGCACTACCACATGTGTGAATTTGCAATTCCCCATCCATTGATCCAAATTGCATTTAAAGAGGGCCAGAGAAGGGCTCTGCTTAATGTGAATTGGAAGCCTGTTCCAAAGAAGGGTCAGTCTGTGAGATGCTTATCTGTCTCTCCAACATGTTTTGTTTGAGTCTATGACTAAGTTTAGATCCATATATCAGGTGACCCTCATGCTGTTTAACTTCCGGATGTGTAGCAGCTCTGTCAGGGCTGGATTTGTAAGTGCCTTGTAGGTCAGGCATAGGTCACCCCTTAATAGTCAGTAAGATACAGAGTAAAGAGGATTCTTAGTCTATCTGCATAGATCTGATGTTGTCAGTTTTCATTCTGTCTTCAACCTACGGATTTGGATCTTATCCCTTGGATCTAACTTGGCCCTTAAAATAGCTCTTAGTAACAAAAAACTCTCAAGCTTCTCCCTTACCCATAATGCACCCTTCCTAAGTACCCCAAATCACGTTTGCTGCTATTTGAGTTGGACGTGGTGACCAGTTGCTCTCGAGCAGATAAGTGAAATTTAACAAATTTTTTTCCCAAAGTTCTCCTTTTTTCACTTTATGTAGCTAGTCTCTGCCCCTTAGCTAGCCACTTCTTTAGCTTTCTGTTTTCTCTCATTTTTATCCATTCCTTTTCTGTATGAAAGTACATCTGAATACTTTTGTTAGTATTCTTTTCTCTACACTTTATGTAATCTTTCTTTCCATTGTTGGTACTACTACCCTAGACAAAACAAAAAAAGGGCAAGTCAGAATCTTCAAGCTGTTCCTCTTCTAAGGATTCTGCAAAAATCAAAGAGGAGGCCTATCTCAGTTCCAATGATTAAGAGACCCAGACTTTTGGATCCATCTGCTTCTTTGGACCCAAAAGATCAAACAAAACACTCTATGCATCCATCTACTTCTTCAGATCCATCTACAGATAAGACAAAGAAGTCCTCTGATCTGACACAGAAATCAAAGGATGTGACTGCAAGCCTACCTGCTATATCCAGGACCCAATATTCACCATCATTGGATCCATTTCCTTGGAGTGCCTGCTCCCTTTTTGGAGAGGCCAAAATAACCCTCCATTATGTCCGCTCATTCTTGTAGAAGTTTGAATGAAGATGATGTGGAGAGTTTGGTGAAAAAAATCTTTGGGTGCAAAGTATGTCAGGGCTTTCCTCAGCTCCTACCCATTTGGTCAGGAGTTCCAGGCATCTACTTCCCCTTCTTTACTTCCTCCTCTAACTTCATTCAAAGCTTCAGAGCTCTTGGATGTGAACCGGCCGGCTCAGTCTGCATCTGATCCGAAGATTCCCCTATTCTCGGATCCGATGTCTGCTGTGAGTTCTTTGGTACATTCAGAGCCAGAGACCTCTCGGAGCCATAGCTGCCTTGTTGGCTCAGAAGTGTTGGACTTGACTCTAAAGTTTTCAGAGCCATCTCTATCTCTCGGAGCTTCAGTTTGGATTAGCTCGGCTCTGGCTTCTGCCTCAGGAGGATTATCCTTGGATCAGGGAGGGGACTAGGATCCATAGGCTTGTCCCATTGGATCCAGAGTCCTGTCCTTCTCAGAGGAGGTCAGCCTTTGAGGTTTTGAAGAGAGCCGTCTGTTTCAACAGCTCAGATGGTTCCTACCCCTTCAGATCCTCAGCCCCTCAACCTTGACATCTCTGCGTACAGAGTCTCAACCCCTTCTCCAAAGGGACAGTGAGTACCAAAACCCCAGGCTTCCCAGCAGGATATCCCTTCTTCTACTGAGACCACCCCAGAGCATCCCATTGAAGAAGTCCCTAAGAAGAAATTGTGCAAGAGGAAGCACTTGGATTCTCTAGAGGAATCAGTTACTGAAGACATAGACTTTGATGAAGGTGAAGGGTCCCCAAGGTCGCTTCCTGATGATGTCTCCTTTGGAGACATCCTAGAGATTCTAAAACACAGAGGTGACTGGAAGTCCAACAATCCATCTGAGAATTCCATGTACCTAGAGGCTTTTGGTACCTACCCATCTACCTCCTGTGTAATTTTGGCTGCCAGTGAGCTCATTTAATTATTCTCTTGGAGGGCATAGAAAGCCCCCGACACCATTGAACCAATTCCCTGGAGATTTGACAAAATTATTACTGTTCCTGAAGACAAGCAATTTTGGTTAAAGATGTGCCTGTGGATGCCATGGTCGTGGCAGTGAGCACAAAAAAAAGGAACTAGCTGAAGAAAGTTCCTCTGTCCATCCCCCCAACAAGGAGTCTCGGGCAATGGACAGGTTCAGAAAGCATGTCTGTGCTTCAGTGACAATCTCCTCATGGTTCCTGAGCTACCTGGCACATTTCAGTAGGTTACAGAGGGATCTGATTAAAGTGCTTTCAGATACCCTCTCAGGGTCTGTTTCTGAGGAAGTACAGGCCTCTTCTACTTCTCAGTTGGCTACCCTCCAGTCTATTTCTAACTCTTTCATGAGACTCATTTCTCATGCAGCCAAAGGAATGAGTAGAGCAGCAGGTTCAGGCATTTCCGTCAAGAGGCATGCCTGGATGCATTTGTGTGACTTTGCAGAGCCTTTCAAGTGTATGTTCATCAATGCTTCTTTTTACAGAATGTCCTTATTTGGCCTAAGGTAAAGGACACATTGTCCATGTGTGAGAAAGACGGAAGACCCTTTCTGCTGTGGGCATACATTTCTCCACTCCTCAGGGATTCTTCTCATGTAATCAGTGAAGTAGTGGAAAAATGTGGTTCAGAAAATCCCAAGAGTCTTTTCAAGACACAAGTGGAAGTAGTTCCCCTGGGGCAGAGTGGGGGACTCCAATAGTAGAACCCGCCCTCACATCAGAGAAGGCCCGCAGAACCAATGGTCCAAAGATAGTTTGTTTGGCAGACCCTTCTAGCCCTCCTGAACAGAGGCCCAATTATCCTCCTCTGGAGGTAATCTGGGGTCGATTTTCCCTGCACTGGAGAGCCTGGCTAGAGATAACATCAGACACCTGGGTGCACAGGATCTTTTGCAGCGGTTATATTATACTCTTTTCTCTTCCTCCTTTGCAGGAAACTCCCCAATGTTCTGCCCAGTCAGAGGGAACAGGCAGCTATTCAGATACAAAAACCGCTAGAAAAACAAAGTCATCCAAGAGGTCCCACCAGACAAGAGAGAATCCGGAACTTACTCAAGATTCTTTTTATTGCCAAAGAAAACGGGACTGGAGAATGATCTTGGATCTCAGCAACTTGAACAAGTCAGTTCAATGCAGCACGCTCTGGATGGTCACAGTTCAGTCCATTCTTCCTTTTTTGGAAAAGGATGACTGGTTGTACTTGATAGACCTTCAGGATGCATATTATAACATAAAGATGAACAAGTGCTTCAGAAAGTACCTATGCTTCTCACTGGGAGCCAGTCATTATCAGTTCAGAGTGCTGCTGTATGGTCTTACCACAGCCCCTAGGGTGTATACCAAGTGCTTGGCAGTAGTAGCATCTTATTTGAGACTGAATGGGTTCCAGATTTTTCTGTATTTAGACTACTGGCTAATTTCTGCCTTGACCAGACATCAACTATTGGAGGCAAGATACTATGTTTTTAGACATGTTCTCATCTGGGGATATCCATAAACTACAAGAAATCCTTTCTAGAGTTAACTCAAAGTTTAAACTTCATAGGTGCTATTCTAAATGCAAAAGAAACAATAGCCTCACTCCCTCCTTCAAGAGTGGAAACGGTCAGATCCCAAGTCATGAAAATAATATGCGACAACAAAATCTCAGCACGGCTGGTTCTTTAGACTCTAGGGTCTATGGCAGCAGCAGTAATGCTAGTCCCACTAGCCAGATTTCACATGAGAATTCTGCAGTGCAATGGTCTATCCTTCATCACTCAGTGTTAACTCAGATAAGAATCGCCAGTGTATGCACAAAAGATCTAAGATGGTGGATTCACTTCAATCAAATTCTACAAGGTCATCCGTTTATTCTACCCCAGTAAAGACCACAGTGACCGTAGACACTTCCCAGCTAGGGTGGGGAGGGGCATTTTCTGAGGAAAATAGTCCAAGGAACTTGGTCTCCCACAGAGGTCAGCTCACATATCAACTTCCTAGAGATGAGAGCAGTGCTTTTAGCATTGCAGACTTTCCAGGATACTCTACCCTTGGGAACAGTTACAGTTCAAACAGACATGTCAATAGTGTGGTACATCAACAAACAAGAGGGAACCAGATCCTACCACCTGTGTCATTGAGAAACGCTTGAGTGTGGCAATTGGCAATCTCATCTAGCTGCTTTCTCATAGCAATGCATATTCTGGGGAAGTTCAGTGTGATAGCAGACAAACTGAGCAGGTGTGTTGTTCTGTCTCACGAATGGTCCCTCAATCAAAATATGATGGAAAGGATATTCTGTCAATGAGTCAGCCTTGCTGCAATCTTTTTTGCCTCTCCTCTAAACAACAAATGCTGAAGCTACTTCGCTCCGATCCCCCCCTCATGGGGAGTCATCGAGGGATGCTCTTCTTCACAGTTGGCCATCGGTCACCTTTATGCCTTTCCCTTGACTCCATTAATTCCAGAATTTCTGCAGAAAGCAGCCGGGTTGAAGAGCAAAGTAATCCTCATTGCACCATATTGGATTCAACAGATTTGGTTCCCCTTCCTTTGGTCTCACTGAGTTCACCAACCGTGGATTCTGGATCCAAATCCAGACCTCCTGTCTCACCCAACAGACAGGATTCACGCAGATACACCCAATCTCTGGCTGACTGCCTGGCTTCTCCAATTCCATTAAAAGCCGGACAACCTATGCTCTCCTCTCCTGTCCAACACATACTCCTGTCTTTTCATAAACCATCTGCATGTAAGCTATACTCCAGTAAATGGAAAAGATTCACTCACTGGGCACTGCAAAATAACATTGATCCCTTCTCTGCTCCTATTCATGATATTCTTCATTTTTTAGCCCAGCTTTTCAAAGTGTCATCTTCGACTATCAAAGTCCATTTAGCAGCAATATCCAATTTTCTCATTGGTTTCCAAGGTTCTTTAGTTGCTTCACATAAACTCTGCAAATTTTTTTGAGAGGAACTGTCCTTCTTAAGCACCCTTATAAAGACCCTACTCCCCCTTGGGACTTAAATTTGGTTATCCAGCCTGTTATACACAACCCTTTTGAAACAACAGCTAAGTGCAATCTCAAGTTCCTTTCTTGGAAAACTATTTTCTTGGTAACCATAACTTTTGCAAGAAGAATAGCAGAAATTCAAGCCTAGTCTTCCCAACCATGATATTTGATTTTTCTCAAAGACAGAGTATCTCTCCATACTAATCCATCCTTTTTACCAAAATTGGTATCGGAGACAAATATCTATCAGTCCATCAATTTACCAGTATTTGTTTTTCCAAAATTTGGGAACAAAGGTGATTACTTGTTGTATTTATTAGATGTTCACAGATAATTGCGTTTTTACCTTCATAGAACCAAAGACATCAGGAAATCTGACCTATTATTTATTTCCTTCTCAGATGTTGGCTAAACCAGTCACCAAAGTAACCTTGTCTACAGGGCTCACCAGTTGTATTTCTTTCATTTATGATCATTTGGGCATTGCCTTACCAAAACCTTTATAAGCTCATTCTACTAGTGCAATGGCAACTTCATCTGTCTTCCAGTGTAGATCTTCTATGGATAACATTTGTGCAGCAGCAACTTGGGCTACCCTCCATACCTCTGTTACTCATTAGAAATTGGATCTGGTCTCCAGGGGTAGAGCATCATTTGGTTCAATGGTGCAGAGGAACATCCTTCCTTCAGTCCACCCAGGATCTAAGGTAGCTGGGGACTCTGTACCACAGGTTGAGGATAGAATGAAAATCGACAACATCAGAAAAAGAAGTTATGTACTCACCATAACATTCCATCTGTGTTGTCCATTTTCATTCTTCCTCAACTCCTCACCCACCAGCCCCCTACTTCTGAACTCCTAGAAGAGCAAGTGTTGTTAAGTTGACACTTCCATTGTACTGAGCTCCAGATATAGTCTCGCTGGATTCTTCTGATATGATATTTTTCTTTATTTCTATTAGCACACAAGATCTGAGGCACTTAGGATGAGTGCATTATGGGTAAGGGAGAAGCTCAAGAGTTTTTTGGTTACCACGAGTTATTGTAATGGTCATGTTGGATTTGAGGGATCGGGTCCAAACCAATAGGTTGAGGAAGAATGAAAATGGACATCACAGATGGAATGCTATGATGTGTACATAACTTCTTTTTCATGTTGTTTATGCCCTATATATTCTTTGTGAGGAAGCTCTGAAGTCGCAACAGCTGCTGTAAGTGCCTAGTCAAGTACATGCTAAGTAGCACATTGTACTCAATTATAGGTCTAATGAGAGCTGAGTACAGTGGGACTATAATGTCCTTGGATTTGGATGCTATACCTTTACTTGTAACTTGTGCCACATAAAAGGACCTCCTCACCACTGTGGACAAATTGCAGTAAAAGTTCAGGCTACTATCTATCTGTGTACATAGATCTGTCATCTCTGAGTCTACTGTTAGGGGTGTGCTATTAATATTGTTTAGTTTTGTTGTTTGCATTTAGTTTTAGGCCATGATTCTGGCATCAGTCGTTTGTCTGATCTAGACCCTCTTGAAGGTTATTTACATCATTGGGGGAGGGGGGTTCAATGACTGCCATCAGTTTGCAGTCGTCGGAAAACTTTGTCATCCAGAGGCCTTCCCCATTAGCATTGACTTCAGAGAAGTATATTCCAAACAGGAGTGAACCCAGCACTGAGCCCTTTCACAGCTAATTCTGCACATTGTTGAGTGTTGCTGTGATGTCCCTTCTCTGGGCCAGTGATCAAGGAGCCTCAATCCTCACCACTGACACTGGTGGAGAATGTTCACTGAGAAACAAAATAGACACACGCACAGTATTTTCAGATGCAGCTCTCTGCACAAAGTACAGTTTCCCTTAAGGGCACACAGGGAATGCACACTCCAGTCCTGAGGTTGGGCTTTCTCTCTAGGCTCCAAATAAGACTCCTCACTGACACGGCAATAGAGTTAAGTCCTTAGCCTGGTGGTACAAACTAAGTCCACCACCACCCTGTCTGTGAAATCAGTACTGTTAGTGTCCCTGTCCAAAGTAGCTGACACACACACTGTCTTTGAGATTTGATTTTCACACACACACACACACACACACACACACACAATACTTGGTTTGCCACTGCCACCAGACAGCTACTTTAAGGTTCTTACCAGGGTACCCAATCACTCTTAGTAAAACTAATACTTACACAATTGGTAGTGTTTCCAAGCCGAGTAGCAAGACTTTCAAGAACATGAAGCGACAGTGCCACTAAATAAATGCAACTACTTTCAAAGGTTAAATCTTTTCTAAAAGACCTGCCATAATGAAAAGTATAGACATATTTAATAATAAATAATAAAACAGAAAACATGAAAACACTGAATATCTATTTACAGTAAACACCAGAGTTTCAATTCACAGGAAATATAAACAAAAAAAAACAACACAGATGGAAAGACTCAGACAGATACAGAAAATAATATTTAGCTAATCTCACTATATTTTCCTAACTGACTGAAGCATTACTGGTCCCTTCTTGCTTGCTAGAACAAGGCAAGATGAAGTGGATGAGTGTCTTTGTTGTCAGTCTCCCAAAAACAGAGTGCTGAGTGCTTCTATCACATCTCTCACTAGTATCTAAATACAATTTCAGTGCTAGCTACAGAATGACATCACATCTGATCACCTGACTCTTTGGTTCCCACACTACCCTCTCACTAACAACTGAGCCATGATTTGGCACAGATGTGTCACAATGCACACATAGAACTTTGCTAAGGATTAATACAGCATCTGGACACTATAAAACAATTCCAACCCTTCTACCTTTCTTACAGAAATGCTTTTCATAGACAATGCGTCTCTGGCTGCATTCATACTTGTGAGATAGAATCTTTATGGCCTAAACCAAGTCATTTAATTTCAGGTTATTTTTCTTAATATTAGCTGGGCTGAGCTTAACCCCTTCCTTTCTAGTATCTTCTGTTAAAATATATACATTTCAGTAGTTAATACAGCCTGACATACGTGTATTTTTATTTTCTGTCCATTAGGACCCACTGTTGTTACATTTTTAACATAAGCAGTTTTACAAATACATTTTTAACACGATTATCTGTACAAATCAGTTTGATATTCAAATGACATATAATTCTTTACAAAACTCCAGCTAGCTATGCTGGCAGATGTTTCACATGCACTGCCGTACTCATCTTATCACAGCTGGCACTACCTCACATCATCACAGTTGCCCTTAAGATTGCAGGCATAACTGAAAAAATGGCTTATGATTATCCTTAGCTTTGGAGACTATTTTTACCTAAAGTCTGCTTTCAGAGACTTGACTGGTTCCCTGATTCACTTGTTTAGACAAATGAAGGACATTTTGCTGTGTTGTGCACATTCCCTCTTAGTTCTCAACAGGATTGTCTTTCTTTTGTTGTACAACCTGTTAACACAGGGGTCCACCAGGGTGGCCTGTTTTTGCAGTTTGATCTGGGTTTATTTCAGTCTGGTACTGCCATTTCTATGCAGTTGTTTATGTGGTCATACAGGCCTTTTATGTATGCCTCTGCACAGGTTTCTGTGTTTTCTGGATTTCTTGAAGCTTGGAAACTATCCATGCTGTTCCTTACTAGGGGGTATTTACCTTAGAGACATTCTTAATATTTTTGGGGTTTGGTGAGAGAACTAGATTTAACTTTAAGGGAGACCACCTCTAGGATATTTGTTCCCTTAGTGGAAGTGCAGACTAGCTGCTCCAGGGCATTTGAATTTACAAAATCAAGAAATATTTGGGACTGCATTTAGTGTTCATGTATGCCTCTCAATTAATGGAGGGGTAGTTAAAATCACCCATGAGTATGGTACTGCACTGGATGGTGAGAGATTCTAGTAATGTTAGGTATGATGTATGGGTTTCCTGATTTATGGTGGGGGACCTGTAGCTAGCAATAATATGGTAATGGATTTTCCCATGGTCAGTTGGACTTGAAGTAGCTCAAGTATGTCGTATTGTTTGACCAGTCCTGGGGTGTACTTATTCTTTATGTAGATAGATACACTTTGCCTTTTGCTCTTTTATGTTCAGTGGGTGGTCAGGATGTATGAAAGGCACTATAGCAATGCACTGCCATAGTGATTTCCATGGCTTTGAACTTTGTTTCAGTAATTGCTCAGATGTCAGCATTCTCCAGGGTGAGGAGAGCTTCCAGGAAGGGTGGTTTCTTATCGAGGCTCTTAGTATTGAACAGTAAGACCTTTAGCTTGGCCTGAGTAGTTTTTGTTATGTTGGAAGGTTTGTCTGTTAGGCAATGCCTAAAAAAGGCAGTAGGGGTGGATATTGTTTTGGCTAGTATCTGAAAGCCTAGAGGTGACAGGCGAAAACCATCCCTGTCAAAGCAGTGTGGCCTGTCAACCATGTCCTTCCAGACTGACAAATACTGGACCCCTTTGGAATGACACCAGTAGCTAAGCCAATTGTGAAAGTTGACCATTTTCTGCTGGTGTTGTGGCATCATCCTTGAAGATGGTAGAATGTGCTGAATGGTAAGATCATATCTGCCTGTGACAAATATTCTGAGAGTTCAGTTATTTCTCTGTGCATATAGTCCAAGGAGGTATGTCCCAGGTCATTCATTCCCACATGGACTATAACTGAGCCATACTGGTACTTAGAGGTATGTGACCTGAGTGCTTGCATGATCTGGTGAATCCTGGCCCCTGACAGG